>NC_081548.1:2161065-2222646 GCF_901000735.1 Corylus avellana
CCGAACCCGCAAAAAAACACATGAAACCCGGGCGGGGTGGGGCGGGGCGGGGCGGGTTTGCGGGTTGGGCGGGTTTTTGCCCACCCCTACTCTTTTGCACATAGGTTTTCCTCCATTCCCTTATTTTTCAAGAGAGCATATATTGAGAATGACCCATGTAGTTGGGATGAAGGCTTTTAGGGTAAAGATGAAAATTGTTAAACACCTATCAATAAGATCCATATTACTATTTTCTTCCCGATTTCTTATCATATGTCTGTATTATTTAATTTCCAGCTATAGAATGTACAATTCACATATTTTACTATCACAAGTAATACTAAATACTAAAACACTCCTACTCCACTGAATTGATATGACAATGTCTATATGTTCTTGGATCAACCATTATTTAAAAAATATATATATCGAAGCGTTAATGGGTATTATTATATCCGCCCAATACAATAAGGGTGAAATGAGGCTGTAGTATGTAACATTACTCAATTATCATTATTTCATTGGAAGGGGCAATAGAAGCAATGTATTTTTGGAAATTTTAGATAGTCATCATATAAAGAACATAGAAGCAAAACACTCTTTAAGCTTTAAAGATATGTCAATGTTCACATGTGATATGATTGGTCCCATTAACACAATTTTCATGTAAAATCTGAAATTTATATTGGTATGAATAAAAGTGGTGTTAGGCATGGTAGAATATAAACTAAATGTGTTGGTTTGCTAAATGATGATTGTTGGTATAATATATCAGCATTGGACCCAAGCTTAAAGCCTATTTAATATAAAAGGCCAACTCCAGCAGCCCATAACATTGCAATAATTAGATAGCTCTAAGCCTGCCAGCCACATGGCAAGCATCCAAGAAGCCTATTCAGCAAGCCCCTTACTTCAAAAAGGGACACTCTCTCCAAATATAAACAAGGGTTCATGTATCACATCCCGGTCTCAGAAAAATCTCTATTTAATTTTCTCTCCAATAATATACTTTTTTTTTTTTTTTTTGTAAATAATCAAAATATCATTAAAAGTGTAAGGCACTTTCAAGTACACATGAAGTATACAATAGAAGCCACATAGCTAGTAGGAGCAAAAAGAATAAAAAAATCATGATAACTAATCATCACTTTCAAATACGATATTTACTAAACCATCGGAGTGTCCCCGGTTCCCTTGAGAACAAATGGATTCCGTTGACAATTTTTTCTATTTAGCAAGAGCCCCGTCGTTTGTCTGATCGTCTGAAAAAATTGCTTCAACAATGATCAAGGACATGGATCTAGACATTTAAGTGAAGATGAAGTGGCTGAGTTAGCAAAAGAAGCCCAAAAGCTAGGAGGATTCAGTGGCTGAGTTAGCCTCCCGCCTACGAACCAGACCGATGCCTAAATGCCTTTCTAGATATTCCTCGATGTACCGGCTATTTACAGAACATGAGAAGCGGATGAATCATACAAGATATATCATTTACACTTCAAAAATCCAGTAACTACATTACAGAGCCTTATAAACATAGTGTAAAAAGGTAAAATATTCACAGATCTTGAGGACAACACTTCAGAAGAATTCAAATTCAGGACGGATAAAGGTGTCCCAAAGAGGGCAGATTTCTTACCACCAACCTTTCAAATACATCTAGTGTCAGGATGAACGAAGTTATTTCCACAAAATTGAAATAGTACATGCATGATGATCATTACCAAACCCATTTACTGCAGTAAGGCTGAAGCATCGCTGAAAAGCCAAGTTAAAGGGAGAATACCAACACATGAATTAATCAAAAAAGGATGGCCAAACTGAAGAAGGATTTTGTATTCAGCAGAACATTTCAGACTTCTGGTTTACAAGGAGAGTTAAAAAAGTAATACCTGATTTACCTCAAGTACTGTGATCAGCAAGAATGTACAATCCAGTGACCTCATGAGCTCAATAATGTCAAGACTGATTAGGAAGCTGTGCAAAAGTTCCCATGTTGGGGCTGCAGCCACCGACCATCATCTTCTTGTAGACTGCATAAGCATGGTCTGGATCTCCTGACATACCATATCCTCGAATGAGAGCATTATAGGTGAACACATCCGGTTCAAGACCTAAAAGTTGCAGTTCTTCATACATCTTCCCAGCTTGCTCCACCATTCCAACAATCCCAAAATTGAGGATTAGTGAATTGTAAGTGTAAAGATCAGGAATAATGCCCTTATTTCGCATTTCATTAAAAAGAGAAAGAGCTTCCTCCATCCTCTGTGATCTTCCAAGTCCACTAATTATAAGATTGTAAGAGACCAAGTCAGGATCGATGCCAGTGACCTTTAGTTTGTCAAAGTAATGCAAAGCATCATCAACTCTCCCTGCCATGCACAGGGAATCTACAAGAATGGTGTAAGACTTCAAATCAGGCCTTATTCCTTCTTTGACCATTCTTTTAAAAAACTCACAAGCAGTCTCCACATCACCAGCTTTCCCAAATCCATTTATAAGAATATTGTAAATGGCACAGTTGGGCTTGCATCCAGTGTCCAGCATCTCTTCAAATAACTTCAATGCTTCCTCTAGTCTTCCTGACTTCAAAAGTCCATCTAGAAGAGGGCCATAAGTACAAGGTGTGGGAGAAAAATCACCACTTATGAGATCATAGTAAAACCCTATAGCCTCATCTAAACTATTAGATCTTACAAGACCAGAGATCACGATATTATGAGTAATGGTGTTAGGCTTGCATCCCCTACAATGCATCTCTTTATACAGGTCAAGAAGTTCATTGATCTTCCCAGCTTTCCCATGAGAATCAAGCAACAAGTTGTATGTGAAAACATCTGGGGCACAACCACCATTCATCATCTCCGTAAAAAGATCCCAAGCTTTTTCAGTACTCTGGATTTCAAGAAGCCCACCAATCAAACAATTATATACTTCTAGTGTTGGGGTAATTCCCAGAGTTTTGGTAAATTTCACAAACAAATTTTCAGCATCAAGAGCTTTCTTATTCTTACACAAAAATACAACCAAAGGAATCAATACTCCCTCGTCCTGGCAAATCCCATTGGACACCAGTCTTTCAGCAAATAATATGGCTTTATCTAATTTAGCTTCAGTCAATATCCCTCCCACTAAATCTTCCCAAAAAGGCCTGTCTGTCCGAACCCCAACCTGATATACAAAATCCTTGGTAATCTTGAAAGCATCCTCAATCGACCCACCCTTTATAACACCAGGAAGTAAGGTGCATAAAGTTACATGATCAGGATACAGCCATTTCTTCATCTGATGGAAGAACCAGAATGCATCATTAACTCTATTTTCTTTAATTAGGCCATAAATGATAGTGTTGTAAGTCAATACATCAGGAAGGCAGTTCATTGTTGTCATTTTAAAAAGCATTTTCAAAGCCAAATCAACCTCTTCATTTTTGCTAAGACAATCCAGGAGTGTGTTGAAAGTTACTGTGTTTGGAGGACACCCAAGGCCAGTCATGCTCTCAAACAACTCGATCGCTTTTTGAACTTGACCGTTCTTCCCTAGTCCAGCAAGTAGTGTGTTGTAGGTCACAACTGTAGGAGCAAGTTTCATGTCCTTGATTCTGCAAAACATTTGCCATGCTTCATCTACTCGGTTAGCCTTATAAAGTGTGTTAATCAAAGAATTAATTATGATAACATCAGGTTCACACCCATTTTCCATCATCTCAGAGAGTAATTTAATGGCTTCATCTACTTGACCCGCCTTGCTGTAGCACTTCATCATCATGTTATAAGTTACTGTATCCGGAGCAAGCCCACTATTTTTAATCCCATTAAACATATCTTTTGCTTCTTCAAGCCTACCCATTGCAGCAAGGCTATACAAAGATGCATTACAGGCAACAATATTAGGAACAATTCCTCTAATTTTCATTTGCTTAAAGGTATGAATAGCTTTGCTAGGATCACCAGACTTTCCATAATAGTCAATGAAAAGGATATATGTATAGGCAGTAGGTTCAACTCCTAGAGATTGTATATCATTGAAAAGTTTCAATGCCTCTTCCAACCTATTTACGCTTAAAAGTCCACAAATCAATGCATTATAAGTATGCAGATTCGGTGAGACCCCTTGCTTCTTCATAACATCCAACATGCCAAATGCTTCGTCAACATTCCCAGCTTTGCATAAGGCACTAACAAAGATGGTAAAAGTAACCACATCAGGAGCATAACCATCCTTTTTCATTTCATGCCAAATTTCTTTCAGAGTATCCAAGTCTCTGCAGTCACTAAACTTGTCCAACAAAGTAATGTAGGTTACTCGATCAGGTTTATGACTGGTAGCTTTCATCTTTGCAAATAATTCCTTGGCATTATCAAGTTTCCCTGCGTTACAAAGAGCATCTATAATAACAGTATAAGTAACAACATCAGGCCCACATCCCTCATCATCCATTCTCTTCAGAATCGAACGTGCTTCATCAATTTTCCCAGCCCTCCCAAGTGCTCTAATGCATATGGTGAAAGTGTACACATTTGGCCTCAACCCCAAACTTTCCATCTCTTTTAACAAATCCATTACGGTTTCAACATCCCTTCTCTTCCCCAATGCCACCATAAGCGCTGAGTAAGTCTTCAGGCTGGGCTTATTCCCTTCTGAGACCATACTTCTATAAACCTCCAAAGCCTCCTTACAAAAGCCAGACTGAAGTACCAAATGGATCAACCCATTATACGAATACGCATTGAGAACAAACCCAGCTTTTCGCATCTTTTTGAGTGCAATTGGTGTTTGCCGAATCCCACCTCTTATGTAAAGGCCTTTAAAAATAGTTAAATAGGTCGTCAAGTTCCTGTTAATGATTTGTTTTTGCATCAGATCGAACACAACAGCCATATCCCCCACCCTCCCGTGAACCCTCAAGACTTCAAGCATGAAATTACACGTTTCAGTGGTATGTACAACACTGGGCAACTGGGCAACAGAGTTAAAGTGAGAAAAAGCACAACTTGGGTCCGAAATCGACTTCAAAGCCCCAATAACTTCCTCCGAAGACACTGCACTTTTGGGCTTCCCATTTGGACTTTTCATCACAAACCTACAAAAACCCACTACTCTTCTCCTGTGCTTCTTCCAGTTCACCATAGACCCACTAGGCAAAACCTTCAAATTTCTACACTTTCTTCCTCCTACCAACCCATTGTGGCTTGAAACATATGTCTTACTATCGGTGAAAGCAGAACCATAAGTGATATTACTACAGCACATACTTGAAGAGCAGAGGATTAACACAGCCATGAACAAATTATAATCACCAAAAAAGGAATGAGCAAAAATGAGTCTATCCCAGAAACAAGAAATGAATTCGTTTCTGCATGTAAGGTGACTGTTGAATTGCCTGTGACAGAACAAAATAACGTAGAGACACAGAAACGGGCATGAACTAACCTGTATGACTTAAAGGTGCGGAGAGATAGAGAGAAAGAGAGAGCGTGATGCTAGGGTAGAAGATGAGATTGCTATGGTGGCCGGTGGGTATAGCTGGCGTCAGATATTTGAATTCTGAGAGCGTCAGTCAGCTGGGAACTCCATGGCCTTGGACTTCAGAGCCTTTTGGATATTTTTCGATTTTGGTAGAGAAAACGATAAGGGGCAGTTAGTTACCAAAAATTCTTGTCAGAACGAGGACGAAAATGGCATTTTTGCATACAAAATATTTTATAAAAAATATTCTTATAAATTTTTAATGTTAAAAATTTAATTATATTATGCCACTGCACTTTTTAAAAGTTTGTTTTATAAAATATTGGGTAAAGTTTACTTAATCTTCTCAATCTACCACCCCAATGACAATCTATCCCAAAACTATCAATTGCGACAATTTATTTCTCAAACTACTAAAACAATATTAATGTACTCCCGAATCTCAACAAAATAACGAAGTTATCCTTACTAAAATAAAAATAAAAACACTAAAATTTAATTTTTTTTTCAAAATTTTACGGGTATTTTTGTCTTATTAAAAATTTTATAAGGGTAATTTTGTTATTTTGTTAGCATTGGGAATAAATTATCATTAGGGTAGTAGTTTGAGGAGTTTAAGTATATTTTACCCTAAAATATTTTATAAGTCTAACATTTCTTTTTATTGATATGAGTATAGAGGCTAGAAGAACTTCCTATTTATTGATATGTGAGTATAGAGGCTAGAAGCCTAGAAGAACTTCCTATGGGTTTTATGAAGATTTTTTTTTTCCCTACAACTAAACCTACAAGCTATTTTATAATTTATCGACACATAGCAATACGTAATTAAAGAGGGCTAAAGTTTTTTAAGTGACTAATGTATTTCCAATTATGTGTTGAGACGAAATAATAAACTGTAAAATAGTTGTAAGTATCATTGCTAATTATTAAAGGCTTTGCCAATAAATTGTTTTCTATTCTTTTTTAAAAAAATGCTAGACCAACTGTTTTACAACACAATATGTGATTTGAGGGTATTAATTTATTTTATTTTATGGTTGATGTAGCTCCAATCATTAACCGATAGGTGCCAACAAATTGTAAAAGAGCTAAATTACTCACATGGGAAAATGCTTTGTGTACTATTGCTTTTACTATAACTCTTTTTAAAAGACAATCCCTATTTTTATATCATAGTAATGTTAAATACTACATTCTAACACCCCTATTCCATTGGGCCGATGTAGTAATAATGTCTTTATTGGATAACTCTTGTTAAAAAAAAAAAAAAAAAAACCCAAAGATTGATGGACACTTCTAGATCAGTCAGGATGCAGTATTTAGAATGAGTATTTATAGAAATGCTATCATATGAGAGTTCACATTTTAGTAGCTAAAGTAATAAGTATCATCTAGACTGCGGTATCAATTTGTAAAGATTTGTAGTAAAAATTGAAATACACTTAATAACACTTTTTAAAAAATGCTGCAATTTTTAAAACTATTTAAAATGTGTTGTAATTTTAATTGAAATCATGTTCAAAACATGACTTTCAAGCTACTGTACATTCAAAACATGATTTGAATTAAGGTTATCATGAATATCTAAAAGGTTTTAAGATCACTGAATTTTATAAGTTAATTATTATTATTTTTTTGGTAAAACCCCAACTTTTAAATTGATATCTTTTTAAATGATTGCAATGGCAATGGCAATGGCACTTTGGCTCTATTTTTAAGATTCGTGCTTTAGTTCATTCAAGGATTTTTTAAAAAAAATAAATAAATAAAATAATAATAATTAAATATTGGATGAATTCACACTTGTTCGCAATATAAAATATATTTTAGAGTACTAATGGCGTATATGAAAATAAAAAACGCCACCCGTCACATGGCGAGGGGCACCCAAATATACTAATGGCGTATATGAAATTATCACAAAATAAGGGACAAAGTAGAAATACCCACATAATAAAGGGCCAGATAGAAATAAGAAAAGCGACCCGCAGTGGTGGAATTGAAAAGGGCTGCCCTAACCCTAACCCCTCCCTAACCTTCTCGTCATCGTCTAAAACCCTAACTCTCTCTCTCTCTCTCTCTCTCTCTCTCTCTCGCGAGGTACAAATTTTTCCTTCGTATTCTCCTATTCTTTCCTTTAGCACGAGACATGTAGTTTCATGTGGTTCTGATCTTACAGTTGTGTGGTATTTTTCTTTTTATTGAGTATTAGATGCTGAAGCTGTGATTTTGACAAATTTCTAACCTTTATAATGAAATGGTGCATTAAGGTTTTACTGGGGTTCTTGGATTTTGGGATAGGAAGGAACCGAGAGTACAGGTCTACTACCATATTTATGTAATATAATGCATATAGTTTTCTGGGTGTTTTTCTGTTTGTCTAATATGTTATGATTTTTTTTCAATTTGATTTTACAAGGCTCTTGCTCTTGAATGATTTAGTTCTTAACTTATCTCAACAATGAAATGAATTTTAAATTTGAATCTTGTGGGACTGAGTACTGATTCCTCTTATTATGAGTCTGTTGGTTGTCTCTGTTCTTTTAGGTATTTCATTGTTGTATTTTATGTGAGTTCAACTGATTTGTCTTATTTTCCCTTTGATGCTTTTTTTTTTTTTTGGGGGGGTGGGAATCTTTTGTTGGAGAGATATCTGATATTGATCCGTTATTTCAGTGAAGTGAACAATTTGCGAAAATGTATCTCCAGTTTTACATTAACGAGAAGGGCGAAAAAGTCTATACTGCTAAGGTATGGTATACTGATTGATTCCACAGCTCTCACTTTTACAACAGCGGTGGCTGTTTAATCGTTGGAGTCTTCTATGAAGTTTTGTATATATACACTGTTATTATACATGGGCCATTCAAGCTCATCCCGTGCATGTGAGTTTGCGAGCATGTGTGCAATTGTTGACACCCCCACTTCAGAACAGTTATGCCCTGAAAGAATTTATTGTATATCTTATTATCAATATGCTAGTTGACAGTACAGAATGAATTTTTTTATTTTTTTTACCTAAGTGCTAGTTTGGAACACAGGTAGGCGAGAAGTATATGTTTAAGATGGGTACTGTAAATCATGCATATTTACAGAGCACTACTAAGTGTCACTTGAATGAAATTAATGGAATACTTATGCAGTTGCAAATTTTTGTTTCAGTATTAAATTAAGATATAAACTTAGGGTGAAAAATATGCAGGGTATTTTGTCAAAAGCTCCTGATAATAGTTAGTATGATTTTTTTGTCAAAAGCTCCTCATATGGAGCTTGGAGTGTCTGTAGACTGTAGTTAAGTTAATGCTTACTTTATATCAACACAAATTTTTTTAAGGATTGTAAACATTTTATGATTTGTTTTCTACTCTTAGTTCTCTTTTGTTGACTTTCATTTTCTCTTCTACATGCAGAAAGAATCACCACTGGGACGGGCAACAGAATCTGCTCATCCAGGTAATGTAGTGTAATGTGCTTGACCTTTTGCACTTTCTTTATTATTTGTATGGGCATTTTTGTGTAAATGTAATGTGAAAGTAAATTACGCTAAATCTGGTTCAACCTGTTTATTGATAGCATTATGACAGCAGACTGCGGATGCATGTGGAGAGTTCAATACACAAATAAATAATGAATTAACTTACACAGTCATTTCATTACCTGTGTGTACTTGTAGTCCACTAGTGACTGTTTTCAGACTTGTTCTGAAAATAGCCGACACTATAGATCGTTCAAGTTTGTTCCTTGAGTTTTCCATCAAATTTTCTTGCCTTGTGTTGTCTTATTCAGTCTAATTGTTGTCATTGATGTCGTAACTGAATGTCATACCGTTGCTGGGATTTTGTCATCTAGGCTTCTAATACTACATCCTATGGTCACTTCATTTGGTATATAAATCTTGTTATCTATACAACTGTGGTTGCATATGGTTGGTGAAAATCTGTTGTCCATACTATCTAATTCATGTTTGTTTTGAGAGTTGAGTCCACATGACAATTTTATGCAATCAGGCTAATCTACTTGCATCATATGGTTGCGTATTCATAGATAATGTTTGTTGATGAATAAAATGGCTATTTCTTTGAAGAGTTGATCTTTGTGGTTAGCTATTGGGTTGGATGGCCCACTTCATTTTAGATTGAGCACCTCATTCTGTTGGACTATGGCACTAAGGGGCTCCATTTGTTTTGACGAAAAGTGTTTTCTAGAAAACGTTTTCCCTATTTTCCAGTGTTTGGTCGACCAAAAATCATATTCATATCGAAACATTTTTGGTTGACCTGGAAACCTTTTTTAATTTCCATAAAATTGTTTTCCTTCTTTTAAAACCGTAAACAATTTTATATGTTTGAGCTTCTCCTCGTACACATTCTTTCTCGCAATTCATTCTCTGCTGTCATTGGATGTCACCGTCCACCGCAATCCACAGCTGGCCGCCACCAAAGGTAGCCGGCTGTCCTCAGTATCATTGATTTATTGTACGAGCTAAACACCAAAAAATATTTTCAAGTGTAATTATTTTTCAGAAAAATTATTTCGCCACAGAAAATATTTCCCGTTGAAACAAATGGAGCCCAAATGTTTTGAGTGTGGTTATGGTTATATGTTTTTTTTCTCTGAATTGGCAAATAGAAATTATCAGGCAAGGAGAAGAAGAAAGGAGAAATTGCTTTACAACTATGAACTAGTTTTAAGAGAACAAAATGACAGTAAATTCTACTTTATGAGCTTCAACTTTGGCACATGTAGAAGGACCCGGCATGGAAAAACCTTCTGCTAAAAGACGATTCTGTATTCATTTGGCTTACTATTGAAAGAAAAAGCTTGCATCTACTCTGCTTAAGCCCCCTATTATAACTGCTCCCATCCCGCTCCAAATATTCCCCCCACCCTTCTCTCAAATATTTTGGCTGTTATTTTTCTGCATTTTGATATGGAACTTTCATCATAATTGCTGCTGATCTATTTCCGTCTCCACTTTTTTGGATGCAGCCCGCTTCTCTCCCGATGACAAATACTCAAGGCAAAGAGTTCTTCTGAAGAAGCGTTTTGGATTGTTGCCAACCCAGCAACCAGCTCAGAAGTATTGAACTCTTGCAGAGTTCTTCTGATATACTTTCTTGTTCTGGAATTTATATTTATTTGGAGCATTTGGCATGCTGAAGGTGTTGTAGTTGCTGTGATGGAGTAATTGTTGGATAGGTGAAATATGTTTAGATTTAGTTTTTCCTTTGCAATCCTGTCATGAACTTTGTGCTTTATGAAACTCAGAAACTTCATTTCAAGCATTCGGGGTGAAGTTTCAATTATTGTTGCAGAGACTTGTGGTTGAAGAGTGCTTGAAAGGTAAAATGCTGAAGGGGAGAGTCGTAAGAAGTTTGTTGTTGCCAATTGCTTTTGCCTAGGGTTTAGCTCAAGGAGTTCCAATTTTATTAGTATATAAAAAAAATGGAAAAAATTAAATACCCAATTAAGGAATTATATAGAAGTAAATTATAAAATTACCACTCTCACATAATATGCATAAATAAAACGAAACAGACATAAATGCACTGCTCTCATTATGGTTATGTACGGTGGATGGTGGAGAATGGGGCTAATTTGTAAGGGCGAGGGGTGGAAGGTTATGGGCTTAAGGGTCCAAATTTTGATTCCGACGGAATTACATTTTAAATTTTTAATTAAACGAAAAAAATGGCTCATGATGGCGGATTCGTTTTAGTCTATCTGCACAAGGAGAAGGAGAATTTAGAGTAGTGACTGCGCTTCATAAGGCATAATTCCTAACCGCTTGAGGACAACTATGATGCTTGCTATTGTTACTGGATAGTACATTTAAATTTAAAAAATTTAAATTAAATTTTATTGCATTTTATGATTTATAAGGTACCACATCATTTAAATTTTTTAAATATATTCATCACATGACAACAAATATACCACTAGGGCTGAGAGCTGGTGGAAAAAAACTTTGAGACTTTCAAAAAAGAAAAACAATTGATGTTAATAATTTAACTTTTAAAAAAGAAAAATAATTGATGTCAATAATTTACTCATACTTTCCTATAAATTCAATAGATCAACCATTAACTATGTGAAATTCACATATATCCACAAATCTAATAATTAATTTGTAAGATAAGATGAAAAAAATATAAAAAAAAATATTAACACTCACCATTTTTATTCAGAATATTAGACCTATACTACAATTCTTATACACTACATCAAATGTGGTATTAGACCTATGATTACATCTAACGGTGTATAAAGAACCGTATCATTTAAAAAATTTACATGACGTGATACAAAATATATACCACTAGAACAAGAGCAGGTAGAAGAAACCTAGTAGTTGCTTTTGGAAAAATGTCTTTCATCAAAAGTAATATTATACCATCGGTCTATAACTCTTTTAGGACTTGCTGACGTGTTAGCATATAATGGAGCTATATCAACAACTAAAATTTTTTAAAGCCATCCAATCATAACCCATGCCAACAATAGGTATAGCATTATTTCATCACCAGATAAAGATTGGTCACTCGAATTATGATTATAAATTTCTTGAGAGATGATCCTGCCACTAGAAAGAAAAATAAATATAGAAACACATGGAGGTGCTTCTATGTTCTAATAACATGTTATCATGGTGTGCACTAAAATTAGGAACATGTATGACATAATTTAATGAAAAAAAGTCCTACAAAAATTGAATTGGAAATCCAACCCACTGTTTTTCCTCAAGTTCCTCCCCTCTTTGATCTCTCGAGCAAAGGAAATTTCTTGCTTTCAGGCTGATTTCAATTTGGAGGATGTTGAGGCGAGGTGGGAAAGGATCCTGTGTCCCACAAACATCAAGAAAACTCCCAAGAAGCCAAGAGTCTTCAATGTTGTAAACAGATCCAACTGTACATAAAATAAGCAAATAAATACACAATTAATGGGGAAAACTGAGGAAAAGTGTCTATATTATGGTCACTTTCCAGCAAGAATAGAAAAACCCTAATCATCCGTCTCAAAATGCATTCTGAAGTCAACATTTACAAACAAAGTAAGAGACATACCTTCAACCAGAAAAGCACATAAAGCAAAAGAACTGCTGCAATGCCAAGATGGAAAAGGACGGCAAATGTGGCAGGTAATGCTGAAGTAGGGAAGTTTTTCAGATTCACCCCTATGCGTAATAGCTGATGAAGACACAAATAAAAGGAGGTTAACATACATCACTCTGTGAAGAAGACTATTAGGAACTCTTAAAAAAAGGTGAAAATGAAAAAAAAAAATTTATGAAAATCATTTTCTTATAAGTAATTGAGATATTATTAAGAGTGCAAAAGCGCAACTCAAGTACACATGAAGTTATGCAAACTGTTAAAATATTAATTAAATTATTAAATTCATCCTATAGTTTCATCTTGATTTGCATTTACACTAGCATGTCTGTACATATACAACATAAAATAGCCTCCCCCTCCCTAGCAAAACACGAGGTTGTCACACTATCACTCTCAAGTGACTTGGCAAGCTCCTTGAATGCCAATAGAACAGGTCATTGGCTACAAAAACTCAACTAGGTAATAATAAAACCAGCAAGATTATGTAAGGACAAATAGATAGTGCATAAAGGGAATTACCAAGCTTTTATTTGAATAAAACTTCTGATGTCTAAGCAACAAGAACTTAACAGCCAACTTAGGCTGGCCAGTACTTGAACAATTTCTACATATGACATCTGAAATTTATTGGTATCTAGAGGCTCGACAAGCTGTCAAGACTAATTGAATTGACAAACAAGAGTTTTGACAACATGATATTTCAAACGGAAATAATTTATTGAGAAGAATGTGAGATGAATTCTTAGTGCAAAACTCACCCCAATCAAAAATCCAATGAATGGCAAAAGGGTAAGACCCAGAAAAGCTAGAGAGAGTTCCTTAGGTGGACGCTTTTCGGGAGCCCTGAAGATGTGGGTTATCTCTGCTTTGGGCCCATATCTTGAGTAAGGATCAACAGGCTGTAGAGGAGGGCGGGGTGCCTTCTCGGGTGCTTCTGGTAGGTCTAGTTCGACACGGCCAACATCCTGTAAAAAGGAGTTCTCCTGGAAAAGAATACAATAAATTTTCTTCAGAGTCACAGAAAATACACAAAGGACAAAGTTGAGAAAAAAATAATGCTTACTTACCATGACAGCATCGCCGACAGTGAACTGAATGTCATATCTGCCAGAGAGATAGAAAAACTTCTCAACCAGTCCAAGAAAATCCTGCAAGATACATTTCCAAAGATCAGCAAAATAAGGAACCCTAATTTTTCACAAACCATGGGAAATTGAATAATTGGTTCATTGATCAATAAGCCAGCTAACTGCTGCTGGCTGTATCTATCTGCATTAGAAACAAGTGTAATATCTTACATATGTTTTAGTCCATGAAAAAAATTTGAGAAATGTCTAGAAACTGAGGTAAAATGGAACAATAATAGATTATTGACTAAGCCACCCATGGTGAATAGGGCACATGATTCAGTTTCCTAGAACAAAAAGAGCGCTCGTACAGGTACCTTCAATGCCAGATACCAGTAATCCATGTACATGTGAGTGTGTGTGTGTGTGTGAGAGAGAGAGAGAGAGAGAGAGAGAGATGCTTCATTTAAATGAGCTATGAATAAATTAAAATTAAAATTAAACAGGTAATCCAAGAAACTTAACCAGAATTATCTCAAACTGTTTGCCAGAGTTCCCCACTACAAAGATGTGTTCAACCTTGGTCTCATGTCTCAACTTGAGAAATGCCTGCAGGACAACATACTTCTCAATAAACTAACTAAATAAGGGAAAAAATCCATTCAAGAGGCAGATAGAAAGAACACCAAACCTGATGTGGCTTAAAAATACTTCCAAGAGGAGTGGTCAATTGAAAGGATAGTCTCAGCTTTTGGAGATGGTTTGCTGATAATGATACGGAGTTTTCCCCAGCCAGATCTAGCCTGAATGGATCCATGGTATAAAAGATACACACAAAAATTCAGAATAGTACAGTAATAAAGCATAACATATTGAAATTAACACCATCAAGCATGTATGGATGAATCTCATAACGACAAGAATCCAACAAACAAGGCATTAATCAGAAGAAAACAGTAGAAAAGCGTTGGATGATGTAACATACTTCTTCTGGGCTTCTACGCTCCCAAGATCACTATCAACTACGGCGATTTCTGCATTGTCAATTTTGACAACTCCTGTAACGAATATTGGTACTTGAGTTTGTCCTCCAGTCGCATAGACTTTTTTATCCACAGAATCATCAAGCACAATCTACAAAAACATTCGGTTCAGCATGTAGTGAATTGAAAATCGGGTGTAGTTCAAGTCTAGAAAGACAAAATTACCTCAAAAACAAATTGATAACTTCCAACATCAACACTCTTCGGCAAAACATCCAAGAAATGTACTGCATTTTCTGGGTCAAACTCGAGTTTCTGTGTTATTATTTCACAAATGACAGAGAGCATTCAACCAAGTTAGGAAAATCGGACAACCAACAGGTAATATGAACAAGCAAATCGTAGGTCACAAAATTAGCCCAAGAAAGTCAAAAAGAAAAAAGAAGTCATTGCTTACCAGGCTCTTAATTACGGAAGAATCCTTTGAACCAGAAATGAATGCTCGCACAAGCTTCACTGTTAGAGGAGGAGCACTTGATCCAAGCACAGTATTCACTTTAACCTGATCAAGTTTTATTAAGTACATAACATAATTCAAATTGATATCAGAGCCCTATAAACCAGAAGAACAAACTGCTGCTACTTAAAGCTATAACATAAAGAGGAAGACAGTAACAAAGTTTTGCACAAAGTGACTAAATATACATGCAGATGCATCAATTTGTACAATCATGAGAAGTACATGTCTGCAGATCACTCATTTGACATCCACCAAAATTTGGAAATGATTTCATCTATGGTGGAATTTAGAGCTAAATATGAATGAAGAAACTTAAAAGTTACATGGCTTTGAACCATCTCCAATAGTTGTCCTTTGAGCTTGTCATTTTCAAACCAGAGTGTTGATAAAAATCATAGAAAATTGGGAGCATATTACAATTTTACCCAATGCATATATGCAAACTCTTCACTTACAAGACATAAAAGGGAATGGTAATTGTTAATGCATTAACAATACGACAACTACATAAAATATCAAGAGAAGCCAACTAAAACAGCCACCAGTTACTTGATAACCAAATATACAAATTGAAAACAAATTCTCATGTACTAAAATTTGTAAGAAACTGTGAGCAGATGACACACCTTTAGCTGGTCTTTTTTGGTCAATGAAAGCACTGTAGCTGGAAGTGATAAAATCAGTGGGACAGAAACCCTGCACCAGCAAAAGCAAATTAAAAGATTGGAAGAGAATAATTGACCCGTTTATGACTTTTTGATCAAAATAAAAAAAGATGTAATGCTCCCTAAATAATAAGAAGCCTTTCACATCCACATTTTTTGCATTTGCCAACAAACAAGCAATGAATTTTTTTTTAATAAATAAATCATTTCATTAAAAGGTACATAGGGGCGCAACCCGAGGACATTGAATGTATACAAAAAAAATGTCCCACTAAAGGCGAAAAGAAGAACAAAAGCAATGAAGGAAAAATAAACTAAAAAACAAAAAGAGAAAGATTAAAAAAAATGCATGTGCACACATTTAGACATGCACACTATATTCTCAATTATCAGTGTTTCGTGAGCAGCTATATAATGGAACCTCGCATAGAAACACATGTAATATAACCAAACAAATATGATCCATAAAAATGGAAGAAATAAAACACTATACAGAAAGCACTTGCCTATTGCTTTCCAAGATAGCTAACGAGTTTACTTGGTTGAAGAAGTCTTTTGGATTGCCAGGAATTCCAATGCCAAGGAAGAATTTTGCCAAACCCAATATTTTGTCACCTGGAAGCTGTAAACTTAAAAGTGAAGCATCAGGAGACATTCAAACAGAATTTTAGAACAATAAATCCAGCAAAATAAGTATGTTCTCACTGACATTTATGCTTCCAGAAGTCACAGATGCAAACGCTGTCAACCCTTGGACAACTGAGGAGGTAGTTGAAAGAGGACCTTGATGCTCACGTGCATCAACAAGTTTCTCGTCAAAGTAAAAGGATCCGTCATCTACAGACATGCGATACAGTTTAATGAGGTAGCTATGACAATGAATACAGAAGACAAAATTTAGGTGTCATCAAGATCCCTCGTCATCTACAGACATGTGATACAGTTTAATGAGGTAGCTATGACAATGAATACAGACGACAAAATTTAGGAGTCATCAAGATCCCTCTGTTTTGTAGCTTATCAATTAGATAATAAGTTGTTTATAAAAACAGAACACATGGTGAATGCACATTCAAAACACAATTCTATCCCTACTAGTGTAACCATGCGCAATATGTGGAAGATTTAAAGACAGCAATCAGAGAAGCAGATCAAGAATGCAACTACATCATACTAAGAAAATCATATTTGAAAGGTCCAACCTACCATCTTCAGACTACTTTTTATATAACATAGTTGAAATCTGTGCATAGATTTTGGAGAAATCTCCATAAGCACATTTGTGAACCATATTCACAATCAAAGATGATGCTCAGTTACAAGTTACCCTCAGCAGAACCTCCCATCAGGAGATGAAGATGCACAGACGCCAACTCTCTTCCCCCACCCAAAAAGAGAAGGCTATTCTTCTCCCCCAGTCTCATTTAAATTAAGCAAGAAAGGAAAGGAAAAAAAGGTTCAAACATAACTTTGGGGAGCTCCCAGTTATTAGATAAATTAACTGGTGCAGCTAAAGAACAGGTCATATCACCACCCTTCCCCATTTTATAGCAGTTTAATGGGGGCTCCTCTCAATAGTCATTGACCTATCTTCTCTAATTGCAACAGCCAGTGCTATTTTCAGAATCCCCTACAGCAGGTGTCTCAGGTAGAACCACATTGCTACACTTGGTATGTTCAGTCATCATTTTTTTTTTTATGAATAGTATGTTCAGTCATCTTTCTGCTCCACAGAATCACCAAATGTCACAACTAAATTTGTTTAATACAGTCACCCTCTCATTCTGTGGATAGTTTTTTTTTTTTCTTTTTTTGGTGTGGGGAGAGGAGGGAAGATTGAAGCTTTCAGAATTAATGTTTCCTCAGTCCACATGTCGATGCGAATCACATATCTCCATCAATCACCACCCAATGTAATAGCTCACCAAAAACCAATCCAACCAAGGGAGTTCGAAGTCCAAAATCATCTATGGTCTACCCTTACACGGGGAGGCCATGGCAACAAGCTGCTAAAGAGGCTTATTAATAGCAATACACCAATGAATGCAAGTGAGCACATGCAGGATATTAGACCTCTCATGGTTACAGGAGTATTTCACATTAGGATCCTATCCCCATTGCTAAAGAGATCTAGCTCAAATGGCACTTCCTCCCCTCATAAAACAAAGTACACAGTGAAATTGTGGGAATAAAACCCACCAAGTGCGTGTGTAACTAACCTAAAAAAAATAATTGAAAAATATGTCCCAATTAGGGAAGCAGGAGCAGCAAGTCATAAATATGATCCCCAATTACGACATCACCTGAAATCAGCCCCTTTAGTTGAGTGATTCCCACAATAGTCGTACATCAGTCTGTTTCAGGCCTTTTGAAACTTTTAAAAAAATAATAGATCAAAACATTACAACAGACTAGAAAAGTGTAGAAAATTTTCTTATTTATCAGAGATCATACAATTGTAGGATAGATATGTAGGTACAAAAGTTATTCGACAACTTATGGCCAACTAGATAATAGTAAGTTCTAGCTGTAAAGCAAGTGAAGACGAAGAGCATAAAATCACACAGGTATTTGGAAAGTGTAGAATCATCAACATGCAAAGGAAATTTTAAAGGGAAAAAAAAAGGCAGAACTACACGTACCATATTTCTCAATACTGTCAAAGAGCTTCACAATGTCATTCTTTAATGTAACAATCTGCTAATGGTAACCCAATGTAAGATATGGAATATAGAAGTATACACAGAAAGTAGATATGCACCACTATTAGAAAAAACAAACAGTGGCAAAGGCAACATTAAATAAGGCGTGATTACTACAAGCGAATACATGTGTGTGTGTGTGCTGGCGCGCAAGTGCAACAGGATACCAACAAAGCAAAATAACACAAAAAAATTAGAGTTCATTTTACAAATGGCCTTTCTTCCCTGGTCGCTGTACTAAGTAATTCAAATTCAGCATGGATGATGTAGAGGCTATGGGTGGGTAATAGAGGGGGATCAAATAAAAGAATCAACCCAGCAGTTAGTGGTAGCACCAGCACTTGCTCAATTCACCCAAAAACAGCTTTTAAATTCTCCTCAACATCAACATTATGCATACCTTTTTACTAAAAAAAGAAAGATGAATACAAAAAGAGATATCAAGTGAAACAATTCCTAATTCAAGACCATGAGCACTAAAAAAAAAATCATAGGCACATTAACAGTCAAGAATATGATTCAGACTAACAACAAAGGACAAAATGACACGGGTATAAAATTAGTTTGAACCGATACTTTCAAACAGTGTAATTAAGATCATTATCAAATGCTGGTCCCACTTAAGTAACATTTCCAAATAATTAGTGAAAAATAACTTCAAACAATAGTACCATTCCGTTAAGAACTCATGAGGAGAATGACCATGTCTACCTGAGCACGATGGAAATAATCAAACACCCATATCATGTAGTTTGGTGAAACACCAACTTCAAATTTCATTCATAATCTTCTAAACATTTTTGTATATATCATGATATTGACTTCATCATAATATGGCTATTAAATTTTTACAAAAGGTGTAGCAATTAAAATTGCTCATGGACTAGGGGTCTTGACACTTGTAAAAGTGAATCCAACTCTAGAGGTCAAATGAACTAAAAATGTCTTGATCAACATACATAGTAATATTAGAATGTTGTGTCAGGTTCATAAAACATTCAAAGCTTCTCTCAAAACAAATATTAGAAAAAAATTACATTACCAAAGATTGATCAAGGTCAGAAGATGCTAATGACACAACTCCAGCGAGTGCTTCAAGGGCTAATCCTGAAAGAACCATAATGACCACAGATGGTGAGTAGAAGAATTCAAAGAGTCCCAAATGAACGAAATACAGCAATTGGTAACCATATCATGCCTACAACCTCACTTCAGTGATAATATATATATCAAATGTTACGAATGGCATAAGAAATAGCATCTATACAGTAAAGAGGCTCATGATAAATCACTACCAGCAGCATAGGTACTAGACTCAGGATTATTTGAACTGTAACGCCACCTTCCATCACTCTGGCTCAGAGCCTGCCAACAATTAGTGACAAAAGCTCAAACATTCACAATACAACTCTTTTTTATTTAACGTGGGACACAGAAGATCAATGCAAAGATAGACATATAAATGGAAAAAATGGGGGTTAGCTCCAGTACTGAATCTCCAATCCCCAGCCAAATCTCACCACATCAACTTAGATGCTACTCCTAGTCTGACATGGCAAGTTCCAGGGGGTATCCAGAACAGAACCTACTACCACCTTAGAAATACCACAAGTTAGTGGATTCTGTAGAAACCAACCTTAATGGAACGGAAAATTCCATCAGCATCACCAAGAAGTGCATCAACTTTAGAAGTTTGATCCTGCATCAAAAACCAATTGTACAAATCATTTCAGAAGCACCAACCAAAATGATGTAAAATGCTATGCTAAGAGCACACAAGTTAAAGGTTAAAAAACCACCAAAACTAACAAGGGCCTCTCAACAACATCTATATAACAAAACAATTTTACGACAACAAAAATATAATAATTACTGCACAACTGAGAAAAAAAAAAAAATGGCAGGAGAAATTTCTCATAAATGCATTGAAAATTTCAGTCATATCTTTAGGGAAAACCAAATGTAGCGAAGCTGGCAAAATGCCTTCTGAAAATTTGTGCATAAGTTACCTTAATAAGTACCAAACTTCCGATTGAGTAATAGAAGTCAAGCAATGAACTGGCATCATTGACAACAGCTTTAAGTCCTGAAGCAACGCCCTTTACAAGAAGTAGATAATTAAGCATCAGCGATTACAATTTTTTTTTTTTTTTTGATAAGTAATGATCAAGTTTTATTAAAAGCGTAAGGCGCCCCTACGTACACATATTTCCATATTTCCATATTCCTCAAAAGTGACAACTTGTGAGCTGCAAATAACACATCAACACAAGAGAGCCAAAGAATACCTGGAAAATTTCCTCATCAACATTGCATTTCAAGATGCTATTAACTTTTAATGCATGGAATAAATCTTCTGTAGTCGAAGATGATGACCCAAGAGTTTCTGATACAGACTGGCATGAACCGGTGGTTATATCTGGCTTCTCTTTTATTCCAAGAATCTCAAATGTTCTTAAGGCCTCGTATGTCTCTTCCAAGCTGGTAATATAGAACATCATGCCAAATAGTTAACTTTCATCATATTGAAATAGTCAAAATTCCGAGCCCATGAAAAATAATTAGCTAAACAAAGAAACGTAACATACAAAAGATAGCACAGCACCTGCATCCAGATTATTCAAGTTTCATTTATCTCCATTTCTCCTAGCTAGGTGCTTCCTCTTGTATACTTCCGGTGTACTTAGTGCGCCTTTACACTTTTAATGATATATCAATTACTTATCAAAAAAAAATTATCTCCATTTCTTCACGTAAGAAACAAACTACCATACCAAGGTTTTGATCAGGGTGTTATAGAGCTTAGATGCGAAACCCTCAACTTTTAATTGAAACACCATCGATGATCCTAATTGGATAAGCATTCAAGTACACAGCTATCATACACAAATGCTAGAACAGCGTCCCCATGTTGACACCGGGATCAAATTTTACCTTTTACTAACACATCCCGAGACTCCTACTCAATTTGACCTCCCCAGGCGATTCACATCCCATTTTCTCTCCATTTCTTGACTTAACCCAATCAACCAAACAGAAAATTACCAAAACAAAGATTCAGAGAGGGTTCAGCTAGGGCTTTATTGACCTTCAAATCTTACATTTGCGCGACTACTTTTTTTAAAAAAAAAAAAAAAACTCCATTTCTCCAGATTGATCATCAACTAAACACTTCTCCGTTGAAACGAAAAAACACAAATCAAATGAAGGATTAAACTAGGCTTTCACCGACCTTCCAAACGACCCATCGGTGGGCGCGAAGAGCTCCAAGGCCGCAGATCGGTGTGAATCTGATATCGGCTGGAAGATCGAAGCAGCTTCGCTGATCGAAACCGCCAAAACAAGCACCAGAAATCCCGCTAGGCTTCCAGCCATTCCTGCAACCACAAAAACAGCAAGAAGAACAAAATCAAACAGCAACTTCAGCCACACATTTTGAAAATTCAAGCACATGCGCATATGTACATATTTGTGTATGAATTTTCTGTATTCAGCGTATGTATACGTCCTTGTGTGTGTGATTGATTTGTGAAACCCTAGAGTTTTAGACCGAGAATGGAGGATCGTACGGAAAGCGTTCGAGATTGACAGTAGGAGTGTTGTGTGAGAGAGTCTATGGCCGCGACGACTAAAGAAGGGAAGGAAGAAGGAGTATTTTTGCTTTCCGAAACTATCCCCGAGGTTCTGCTTGAATTACGGATTCACCTTAATTTTTTTTTTTTTTTTTTCACTTTAAAATAGAGCGGAGAAATTTTTACACGATTTATAAACCTTATATGAACCCAACAATAAATTAGTAGGCTCGGGGTTAAAGGTCTAATGTATTTAATAAAATTTGTCAGGGTTAGAGGTGACATACATCTTTAGGGGAGTGCTAGAGAGCCAAACAATCCATACAAATTTTCAAACTGATGTGGCAAACCATGAGTGGCAGATGAAAGAAAGAGAATTGCATTTTTTTTTTTAATTTAAAAATCATTGTCACGTCAGTTTGAAAATTTTTCTAGATTTATTTGTTTGGCTCCCTAACACTCTTCATATCTTTATAGTCTTATACAAATATCTCAATGCAATTCATAGTTTCGAACTTAATACATGACATTTATGGCCAACCTTTTTTTCAAGACATGTGAATATGATATGAACCATATGAAATTAGTAGATTTGAGTTGAGAGGTTTAATCCGATTAATTAAATAAGTTAAATTATAGGTGATTTAGAGCATCCCAAGATTTATATAAATTTCTATGCCAAATTGCTAACCAAAACCTACCTTTCTTATACTTTAAAATAACCACTTTCCAAAATTTACATCCAACATCTTATCTAAACTTATTATTTATTTTATTAAAATAATATTTTATTAAATTTTTTTTATTCATTTTGGTTAACAATTCATCTCCACCAAAAACACCTAATATTATATATAACACACATCTGCCGGCAACATAACCACCATCACCGAAATTCGCCCAATCATCCTATCATCACGGCAAACTAAACCACAAGATCACTGAAAATTACCCAATCATCCAATCACCTCCGCAAAGAATGACAAAAGTTTATTCCTTCTCTTTGAAGTTGTTTGGAGCTTAAACGTTAATTTGGCCAAGTCAAATTAGGTTGGTTTCTATGTGTAATGTTGATCAGGTGGAAAGGTTACCTAGGCTTTGGATTTTCCACTTTGCCAATAAAGTATCTCGGCCTACGGTTGGGGGCTTTCTAGTTGCCTTTTATGGTGTTTACGAAATGAAAAGAATAACAAAAGTTTCGAGAATTGGAATAGGTCGTCGGAGAAGATTTATAACTTTATTCTTCAAAATTTTGTATTCGTGGATAATTGCTTATATGTATCCTATGTGGTTTAGTTATAGTGATTTTCTAGTTATATTTGCTAATTCTAGCTAAATGTTCTTTTTGTATATTTTCTATATATCTGAAATTTCAGATTTAGGTTGTCTATTTTTTATTTAAGGGTCATTGTTATGCCACGTGTCCACTACTAATAAAATAATAATATTTAGTGAGACACATGGCAGAACAATGACCATTGAATAAAAAATGAAAATTCTCTAAAAATTTCAGTAGATCCTGACCCGCACTTAAGTGTCTTCTTTTAATAATATTTGTTGATAACTTTATAAAAGAAAAAAAGAAAGAAAGAAAGAAGTATCAATAATCTGAAAAACAATCTGGAAGTGTCTCTTAGGTGGTGTTTGGCAAACAACACCAAACACCACCACGCTATTCATTTCATTTTTCAAAAAAATTTACATAAAAGCATTTTCACTTTTTATATCACATCATTCACTTTTTATTGTTATTGTCATTTTGTTGGCTGACAAGTTAAATAAAAAAATATTAATATAATTCTAACAAAAATTGAACTACGGATTACCCGATAAATTGTTTTTTTTTTTTTCATAGTATTACTCAATAATTGCATGATATTTCACACGGGTTTGTGCATTTTATAAGCTAAGTTTATTTATTTATTTTGAAAAATCATGTCACCAAGTCCTCTTGCTTTCACGATTTCTAATATTAAAGCTAAAGTTTCCAATTTGATAAATTGGAGACATGTGCTACTAGTACTTGTAAATGGAGACCTTTATTAATTTTTCCATATAATAGAGTCCCTGTAAATCCCATAAGGTCCATTTAAATCCAATTAAGTTTGTTATCCTTACATGCCCAAAAAGAGAAATGTAAGGCTTCAGTTTTCTAACCATCTCTATAGATATATATATTTTTAAATTTATCATTGAATGTGTAGGAGACTCACATGTAGAGCTACAAATCTAATGGTAAATTTGAATCTATTTGAAAAAGAAATGGTTAAGAAATAGTTAGGAGAATAAGGCATATCATTTCTCGACCTAGAAAAGGCCC
Organism: Corylus avellana; assembly: GCF_901000735.1. Classification (NCBI taxonomy): domain Eukaryota; kingdom Viridiplantae; phylum Streptophyta; class Magnoliopsida; order Fagales; family Betulaceae; genus Corylus; species Corylus avellana. Next base: position 2,185,458 of record NC_081548.1, read on the forward strand.
ATATGTCCTAGAACCGGGCAACTCTCCCTCGCGCCAATTGCATATTGATGATTTTCGGGCCGACAATCACATGCTTATGATGAGAGGACCATAAAAGGAATGGTTTCCTCCCTTTTTGTTATATTTTCAAAATCTCAAAAAAATAATAATAAAAGACCAAGGGTAAAATTCACTTTACTCCTAAAATTTGAGGGATTTTTTAATTTGAACCCCAAAGTTTAAAAATTGGTAATGTACTTTCTTAATGTTTTAAAATTTTTCAAAACAGATCCTTTGTTACTAATTTCCGTCTAATTGAACAAAATTTTTTTTAAAAAAAGTATTGAGGGTAATTACGTAATTTCATAGATTTCCGTTAAATTTGACGGAAATTAGTAACAGATGATCTAAATTGAAATTTTTTATAACATTAGGGGAGTACACTGTCAATTTTTAAACATTAGAGTTCAAATTAAAAAACTCCAAAAACTGCAGAAGTAAAGTGAATTTAACAAAAAAACCAATATTTTGTTTACAAATTATTTTTAGTAAAGATATTAAATATATATATATATTTTATATCAAAATAAACTCAACCTTAATTTAGAAAAAAAAGTCTATGCTTGGAGAAAAAGCACGTTAAGAAGCAAGTGCCGCTTTAAACCTCTCACAAAGCCCTAACCCAAAACATATCAGTTAAGACGGTGATTTTGTCATTGAAAGGTAACAATGGAAGGAGGTGTAGGAGAAAGCACGGTGGTACCAGACTCGGTAATGGAGTCGGTGAACCGGACCTTGGCCGGCGTTGAGGAAATGGAGGCCCACTTGCTCCAATTCTTGTCCCTCTCCGACCCAGATGTCCTCTCCGAAATGCCGCCTCTCCAGCGGGCTCAGGCTCTGCTCTTGCTCGCAAGAGTCACCTCAACGCTCTTCACATGTACCGAGTCCTTGGTCACTGTCCCACTACTTTTTTTTTGAATTAATACACAATTGGTGGTTCTGAATGTTTGTTGGTTTAATTGTTCTTCCACAGTGAGGTTGAGGTGTACTGGAGTTCACCCAGATGAGCATCCAGTCAAATCAGAGCTTGTAAGTTTGCTCATACTGTGAATTTTGTGTTTGATTTGTTGACTTTTAGCATGTGGGTGTCTATATTTTGAGGTATTTGTTAATGGGTATTTTTATGTTTGTATTTGGTTCTTGCTTTTTGGATTTGATTGGAATTTGAGTATTTCTGTATTGTAGGAAAGGTTAAGCTTGTATCAGGACAAACTAGAAAGGTTCATAGACTTGAGTAAAGGTACATTTTCCTATTTGAAATTTGCCATTCGCTTTTAATTTTTCATTTTAAAATGTCATATTAAATGATGCTGCAATGACACTTTTAATCTTAATCGCAAAATTCCGGGGATATGTTTCTGGATGAAAGTGATTTGGCTGGGTCATTTAAGATGCATAGCATACTATCATACGTTTTGGATTTAAATTTATTTCAAAGTCTCATTTTCTACAAACATTATTCTTCTGTTGGTGGTAGTTCTTTGTCCTATAACTGATTGCATGATTTTAAATTTGTTGTTCAAGCGCCACTTCGGCCTTCTGCTACATTGAATTATCAGGCAGCGACGCGTTTTATTGAGCATTCTTTACCTGACCTTACCCAAGGTAGATGGTTCTTTACTAATTACAATGTTCACGAATCTTTTACCATTTTTAGCTCTTTCCATTGAGGAGTTGCTCATTTTGTGCAGGCCAGAAACAGAGTTTGAGAAATATTAGTAGAGGAGAGGGGCCAAAGATTAAGTATCTAGAGAGTAGTGTCCAAAAGAAGAGGAAGTATCAATCATCTGAAAAACCATCTGTTCAAACTGCTGCCAAGGAATTTCTTGAAAAGGCAGCACGTGAACTTCTTGGTGATAAAGGTGGTTTTAAGGGGCCTCTACAGGCTGAGGCTTTAGATGAAGATGATGTGTCTGCAACCTAAATTTCATGAGTTATCCAGGTAGTTTTTTAATTTGGTGCTTAATTTTGGAGCTTTTATGTTCGTTGCTTCACCAAAAAAGGAAGCATGTTGTTGACCATAATCGGAGTATATCTGTTATTATCATTGCTACCAATGTGATACATGTTCATTCATTATATAACATATCAGAAAGATTAATGGACAAACTCATCAGATAACGTGCAGGTAAAAAGTGAAAAAGAAAAGGAAGCTTACAATTATATTTACTTGTCATGTTGCTGTTGGTTGAAATCATTATATGAGCTTCAGCCGTGATTGGCCTGGTGCCACTGATTGATTCATGCTTTGTTGCCCTTGGGCCTTGGCAATAATGATGGACGTGCTAGCTATATATACGCTATTATTACAATAGGACTAGTCAATTTGGAATTTTCCTAAAATCACTTAGAAAGCCCAGTTTTACCTACTTAAGTAAACAATGTAGGACTTGACGCTCATGAGCTTCTCTTATAAACTATCAACTCTATATGAGCTACTCATCTCTTCCCAATAAGGGATTAAGGTGTCACAAAAGTGATCTATATGATAGAGGTGCATTTGAACATTATTCAACTTTTGTAGTTATCATTTTGTGGAAATACAAATGTGTGTTTGAATTAATTTAGCTAAATATGGGGAAATGTCGAGAAGCTAAGTGCTTATTGGACCTTCATGAATTTTTAATTGATATGTTATTTTTCATTTAGCCATAATATGATAAAACTGTCACCAAGGATAGAATCCAGTGCAAATATGAGAGAGTAGAGGGAGTTAACCCTATCCCTTTAAAAGCTTGTGATGTGTAAGTTGGGGGGGGGGGGGGAGAAGCAATTCATCTCTGGTGCTGCGAGTCACTATTGCCAATAAATTTGAGTCCTTTAGCATTAACACGAGTATTGCTTTGGCATCATAATATGACTTTTTTCTTGGTCCATAGGAGGCATTAGTCTTCTAGTCTTTTTCATTTTCTTTTTTATGGTGCAAAGCATTAATATGCTCCCAATTTTATTCCAAATAGAGAAGTCATGAAAAGCAATTTGATCTCTCCAAGGAGGCTTCATTTATTTATCCACTATTTTGTGCTTTGAAATACATGTACAACCATGTAAAACTCATGTTTTTCTAGCCTGTGATCGTGTACCTAGCTTGTGCAAAATAACCATGCACACTTAAAAAGATGTTCAGTGAGAGTGATGAATTGTTTGCATTTGTTGCTTAAAGTAGTTGAGAATGATGAATTGTTAATTTTAAATTAAAGTGTTAATTCCCCCCTCAAGCAATTTTATATATTAAATGGTTAGGATACAGTTTTTACTTTTGGTTAATAGTGAATATCGCAATATCTTCAACCCCTTAAAAGGATATATTTTTAAGATTTATCACATGTTCTTTTTTTAGTGGCAAATCAGAAAAAAATGTGAATTTTTGGAGCAATTATACTGATTCCTAATCGGAGAAATTTCCCCTAACAGTATGCATTATGCATGCATATGCTTCATATAAGTGTGACATGCAATTCTCTATTATAAGATGCATGCTGATTGTTTGCTAGCTGCTGATGAAGAAAGCTTTATTGGTTTGGTGTGATTGCCCCAATAAGATTGTTGTGAAGGTTGATCTGAAATAGAATATTTGGAGGGCATTGCTTCCTGCTTTAGGAAGATGTCTCTGTGTTTCCAAATTGTTACTTATGGTTTTTGGTAGAGTGAAGCCCACTGCATTCCATTTATTAGTAATTACATATGTTAATTTTCATGCCACGTATACTCATTATTCAAGCTGATGGATTGTAGTGCAATGCCCTCATAAAGCTTGTACTGTGACAACTTGATTTCTGATTTGATGTGCTTCATACATTCATAATATATCAGCCGTATCCTAAAAGTGTATGGGATATGCATTAAATGGCCTTGGGCGTTATTGGCTCATGGTTTGATGATAGTTAATTCAACCAACTTAATCTTAATCCTAATTAATTGGGTTCCATGGATCCTTTTATGCGGCGTTCCCTATCTATGGCCATATGTCCCTTGTTACCTTTCTAACAAGCATGTTTTTTTACTTTTGACTTTTGTCCGTCATATTTGGCATCCCTTTTTGCCTTTTTTGGCTCCGTCCATGTTAATATAATCTTTCTTCCACCCATATCTGTAAAACATGAGGTTAATGCATGGCCCTCGTATCTAAGAAAATTAGCTATAGCGTTAGTAATTTTTTGCATGCCTGATGAGGCAAGGCTTTGTAGGTGTTAGTACAGTTCAAAGTTTGAAGAGATCTATGTAAACATACTAAGAACTTGAATCTTATCTAGGATTATTATTGTTTGATTACGATAATTCGTTTGACAATTTATAGCACTACATTTGGAAGCAATTATAATTCTTAATTTTTGGAAACCAGAACATCCTGCTGGCCAATTATAACATTGATTCATGTTTTTTTGTTTTTTTGCGTCAACGTTGATACATGTTATGGAAACATAAAAGCACCAACTTTGTGGAATGCCTTTTTAGTTGTTCTGGGCTGTCTTGGACAATGCCTAGTAGAGAAGCTGACTTGTTTGCCTATTGGTGGACTAGTGGTAACACTCAGAGTGCTGTTGTTTGGAAGATAGTGCCTCCTTGCCTCTTGTAGTGTCTTTGGAGGGAAAGAAATGACAGAAATTTCGAGAATGACAAGAGGACATTGGCGGAACTTGAGTCATTTTTCTTTGCTTATGTAGCTTGATGCTTAGTTTTCATGTTTTTCTTGTCTTTTCTTTTTTTTTCTCCTAACTAGATGTTTCTCTTATATATTCCTTGTATACTTGAATAGCGCTTTTCACGTTCAATGATATTTCGGTTGCTTATAAAAAATGTATTGTTTTAAGAATTGGATTTACGTTTTATTGACAATCTCCTTTTTGATTGTATATCTTCACAGGATTGCTTGGACCAGATCACCCTTGTTTGTAATTGTCTTCCTTATATCAGTTTGTAGTTGCCCGTTGTCTTCTTTACGAAGGATTCTGTTTTTAAATCTTCAATTTTTTCCCATTGAACATAAGAGATGCTCTAGTACTCTTCTAGATCTTTCATGTGAGAAGTTGGAGGGCTTCTAAAGCATAGAGATATCCGGTCTCGTTCTTCATCACCATACCTATATTTGAAGTTGTTTCCTGAACTGTGATGATTGAAGGAAAAATTATTTGGCCCATTGTGTTCTCCATCGGTATATATCTGGTAGCTTTTTTTTTCATCAGCTGTACTATCACCGTGTATTTGGAATCTTTGATAATATATATTGTTGATTATGACAATGGTGTTGATTTTGCAATGAGAATGTCATTAATGGATTCATCATGTTTGATTTTTCTTTTTCATGTGATCTAAGGTTTGATATTGTTTGATAATGTTCTTTATCAGTATAAATGCAGTGATCATGTTACATTTGTGTGTGTGTGTGTTTTTTTTTTTTTTTTTAAGTTACACTTATCTTTTTATTTGGACAATTTATGTGTTATCTTTTTTATTTTTTATTTTTTTTCGGAATAATGCTAGAAGTCACAGTTTTATCTAACAACTATTTCACCATACAATTAGTTGCAATGTCAATTAGCCCTCAATTTTATTTTTAATTAGGGCTAATCTAATGACTGATAGACACTCTCATGTCACCATGATGTGATAAAAGTGTGAATTTTAGCATTACTCTTCTTTCATATGTATGAATGTTTGAGAAATTGGTTTAGGACCCGCATCAAGTATGTATGAGGTTCATCGTTATTGAGCTTGAATCTTGTTTCAAATTTAATAATACCACAATTGAAAAATGCAATAAATTAGATTACTAAATTCTGAATAGTCAAATGGTGTTAGGGATTTTAACTCCTAAATTTTTTTCTAGCTTTTAATTGTGATAAAGTTTTTTAAAAAATTGGGTTGGAGGAACTAAGTCTATTAAAATAATATATGTCTTTATAGCACGTAATTCTTACGTCAATTTGTAATGGAAGTGGAACTGTAAACCCAATTCAAAATCAACTTTTTTATTTTTAATTTTTATCAAACACTTTGAATTTGGCAAAACAAATTACAATTCTATTCATTTTGGCCAATTAAATAGAATTTTTTCTCGGTTTATACAACTGACACAATTGTCATTTGTCATGTCAATTGAGCATGTAAAAATCACTTTCTTTCTTTTTTTTTGATAGTATCAACCATGTTGAAGAAAATTTTATTAAAAAAAACGTGTTACTCAATAAGTAACAATTTTAAGGACTGAATTAAAAAATTAGAAACTTAATTCATTTGATGTTTTGCAAGGGGAAGCTTCTGCAGCTTTGTAAGCTGCACGGTTAGTAGTCTCCTCCGGTTGTGATAAGCTTATGTTGGAAGGTGATGCCCTTCTGGGCCCTTCTGGTTGTTTTGGTTACAAACAACCCGTCTTTATTCTCTTCTTGGACTTTTACTAATTGTATTTCTAATATTAGTTTAGTTCTTTCTTCTTTTTAAAGTTGGAATGCATTGAAAGTTTCTCAATGTGCCAATTTTCGTGCACATGCTCTAGCTAAATAAACCGTTTTCAATCTTGTTTTTGGAAGCATTCCCATGTGATTTCCTATTCTCTTTTCCATTTGGATCAGGAATAGGAAAGATCCTCTCTTATAGTCATTTCTTCCTTATTCAATTAGAAAAAAAAAAAATAATAAATAAAATTATTTAAACCCAATTTGAAAAAAAAAAAAAAAAAAACTTTCCGTTAATGGGTTTTCACTTTTCTTTTTTCCTTTTATTATTTTAGACCATCCACGGAATTCCATATTGCTATTTTATTTATCTGGTTTTGGCATAAAAGCCTTTTAACCCAATAAAAATTCGAAGTGTCTCTCACAAAAAAAAAAAGAAAAAAAAGTCAAGGTGCCGACCCAAACCAAAAAGATCTTCTCCTTGTTCTTTGTACTTGTTCATTCACTTTCCATTAAAGAGTTGTTGCTGTATCGTGAGTACTGGGTTTTGTTTTTCTAATCCTCGTCCGACCCTCCAGCCATTTCTCTTTCTTTTTGTGTATCAAGATGTCCACGACAGCTGCTTTAGCCTCACAAGTTTCCAACTGGCACCACCCACTTGGTGACCCCAAAAAACCAATCTCCTTCTGTAATTTCTCTTTCTATATTTGGGTTTGGAGCTGGATGTTGATTGTATTTACTTCTAAATATTCTGTTTGCTTTTGTATGAATCGGTTAAAGAATGACAATGCCTTTATCTGCTGGAAAATTGCTTACTTTCTTTGAGAAGTTTGAGCCCTTTACTCTTTTCTTTCCCCACATAGTCTCAAGAGAGTTCCTTTCTTTGAGCCCACATCAAATTTCACCAAGACAAGACACATGTGGTTCAAGGCTTTAGGATTCTACTTTTTAGGAGCCTTAATTAATGGGGGGTGATTGTTGATGGTCAAGAGCCTTTTTTTTTTTTTTTTCCTTGAAGTCTTGGAATGGCATTAGGATCATAAAGTTTAGAACATGGGTTATGGATTTTTGCAGTTAAGATAATACGTTCAGGTGTGTTTCCATTTCTTAATCATCTTGTTGTGCCAAGTTTTATTTTGCAATAAATTGAATCTGGGCTGCAAATATGTAGATAGGACGAGGTCCTCTTCACCATTCTGGGCACGTTCTTTAGTGCTTTTGTGACACTCAATGCAACCCAAACTATCAGTCTCTTTGATAACTTGGCTGGTCCTGTGTTTGTGTGTGTGTGTGTGTGTGTCTAATAAAGTAAATGCATTTGCCTTTTGGGTTCCTTTTGGTTGTGGTGGTATAAATGTGCTCCATAGGCTTTCGCATGTTGGTAGATGCTGCTGTAGTTCAAGACAACTTCATATGAAATTGGATCTAATCTAAGATAGTTTGATTTTGATGACGGTTCTTGCTCTTATGTTATTCTTTTCTCTTCCTTTGTTAAGGGTTAGAATGTTTCTCATAGTTGGTACGAATCAATTGCAACCCTATTACTTGATGACTGCTGTTAGTGTTGTCTTTTAGAATTGAGTTTTGTATATTTTAATTTTTCTCAATCACATGCATATAAATATTGGTTTTGTTGGTTATGTATGTTTATTGATATGTACATAATATATATGACAAAACTATTGACATAATTGGTTTGGATTATCCAATCTATATTGTGTACCTCTCTCTTGCATTAATTGTTGAATCTTTGTCGTCAGTGGTCATGATAAGGGAGAATATGGTTTTGTTAGCTTCTCTAAATTGTAAGCTAATATCACAAATGTATTATTACTTATAAAAAAAAACAAATGTATTATTTATACGTGTAAACTTGTGGAGACTTTTATGTGTGCTTATATTATAATTTGAATGTGATGGGGGTTATGACTTTGAAACATGTAAATTCTTTACTATTGCACTTAAATGACCATTGGGTTCAGATCTGCCTGTTTTGGTAAATTATTTTAGAATGCTCATGTTAAACTCGTGTTTAATTAAAAAAACTGGGGTTGGAGGTATTGATTAAGAAAATAGCTCATCTCACATGGACCACTATTTAATCACCATCAATCCATATTCTGTTGGGGAGAGGGATTAATATATTGTCATATCTTTATTTTTCCCTTTTTCCGGCCTGAAGAACAATAATTCACATGTCACAACCTTGCAACACATTGTAGTCCACCAAGGGTAATTTTAATTTCAACACCAATGGTTAGATGCCTACATGGTGGTGTATGCTTACCTAATGTAAGCCAAGACCTGCAGAGGAAAGGGATAGTCCTGGGATGCCACTCAACCAAGGGTAGTGAACTCCATCGAGGTACTTCACTCTTTGGATTCCAATCAAACACATGGCGAGTATCAGCCGAAATACTTATCTCCTCCTCTAGATTCACCTTGTCAGGATAGATGTTGTAGATTGGTGGAGAGTCCCAATCTGCTAAAGAATATCCCTCAACAAGTTCATCTTCCTCCTTCACATGAGATGGATTTGGAGAGGTTGAAATTCAGTCAAGAATCTCATTCATTATTTGTTGGAGAGCTTGATTAGCTTTCCTCAACTGAGCAAGTTTAGGTTGCACATTAGTACTATAAGCATTTCTCCGACGTCGTGGAGTCATTACACAAATCACCACAGTAGGAAAACTTGCTCTGATACCAATTTGATGCAGGCCAAGACCTGCAAAGGAAAGGGATAGTCTTGGGATGCCACTCAACTAGGGGTAGCAGATGTACTCAACACTACTAATCGCGGATGCCACTCAATGCAACCAAGCCAGGCGCTTGATTGTTAGGAAGAATCACTCATCCAAAGGCAAGAATACCTGCTAACAATTTTCTGAATCAAAATCACTCTTTTGAGTTATGTCATCTTTCATTGATATTTACAGGTAGCACAATTCATGACTAATTCAAAAATACAATAAATGATAGACAGCTTCCAACTACCACAACTTAATATATAGACAACTTCTGAATGCAAACACAACTTACTAAGCTACAACTACCAGCAAGACTCAAGAAATGACTTTGACCATCTTGATGACAATTTACTAGCCACTTGGACACTTAAATTAGATGACACTCGTTGTCTTCTTGGTTGCCACATCAGGTAGGATTATGCTCCTGCATTCTTACCTCTAAGGAAGATGTTTGTATAGATGTAAATGCTTACACAATGAAGGCAGCCTTAAAATCTATTGGCAAGGTGTTGTGTCGTTGAGGTACCTCTAACAGCACTAGTACCCTTATGCTAGATGCATATGCTTACAAGATGTATCCTCATGCTAGACACATGCCTAAGTCAAAAACAGGCCAGGGGAGCTTGCCTCAAGCCTTCTGTCCAATGGTATATGACTGTGGGGTGCTAAATGTTGACAAAGCAAGTAGGGTATTTTAGGCTTCCCATTGTCTTCTTCCTTCATGATCTTCTATATTGGTTTTCTCTCTCATTGATACTTAATTGGTCCTCTTTTTGTTTTTACTTTATATTTTGCCTGGTAGATCATAGGAACTGCTTACTTCTTTTTTCATTTTTATATATCGATTGTATTGTTCTGCTCCGCAAGTGTTTTCTACTTTGTGTGGGTTAGAATAAGAGCCCATGATAAAGAAATGATATATGAACCCTTTTTTTTGATAAATAAAATGATATATGAACCTTGGTTGGCAAGTATTCTGAAATGGAAGGAGTGAACCGACTGCAAGTAATAGATAGTAGGCTATGCATGCATATAGCCATTTATCACTCTGATTAGTCTTTCCTAATCCTTCTCCAAAGTTTGTCATTCATTTGTGGTCCTGTTTTTAATTATCTTATTTATCATTAGTGGACATACTAAAGAACAATGTTTGAAAAATCGGTGAGGTACAAAGTATAGGACAATAAATCTGGGCTGAAAAATTATCACCAACCAGCGTTGACGGTTAAAAATTCATTCATTGAACAGCCCTATGACAAACAATTCTTCAACATTTTTTGGCATATAAATTCTAGTGGTTCAGTATTATAATAGTTTTAATTTTTACATGATGATTTAAATCAATAATGATCTACATGTTGGGTAATTCTGCAATGGGCAATGGTTCTGTTGATTTTGTAATGTTGTAAATGTATTGTGCTTTTTCATCTCATCTTGGTTAAGTCTCAGAAATTATGAAATAATACAACTTGCTTTTTCTTGTCCAATTGTTTTGTAATTGATGTTCTCGTGCAATAATTTTTTTTTCCTGATTGCTAATTTTACAATCTCTGATGAGAATGAGAAATTAAATTTCGTTTCCTCTGTTGCATTTAATTGAAGTTAACTTATATTCAAATCCAGCTGGACCTTCAATTTTTTCATGGCCTAGTACGAAGACTGGAAAGACACCAAGATCTCTCCGTTTGTATGGTTTATTTGGAGGGAAAAAGGAAAATAATGAAAAGAATGATGACGCGTCATCAAAGGTTCAGTTTTCTTTTGGCCAAGTCTTGTGTTAACTAGAGCATGCCTTGTAAACTAATGTGTTTGACTTCTACCTTATAAATAATATTCTTCTGTCCTTTTCTCAACTTTATGCTCATCCTTTATTGTTCACCATAACCTTACTTTACTTTTGATATAGGCAGGAATACTGGGTAATATGCAAAATCTATATGAAACTGTTAAGAAAGCCCAAATGGTAGTCCAAGTTGAAGCAGTGCGTGTGCAGAAAGAGCTTTCTACGTACATTCTATTTATTCGATCCATCTTTGTCTGATATTTCCGCTCCTTTTCTTTTTTAGAAGACTATTTATCTTCTGCATTTGTCTACTCTTTTGCAGAGCAGAGTTTGATGGTTATTGTGAGGGCGAGCTAATTAAGGTATGATTTGTTTTGCTTTTATTAGAATTTAAAAGTCAGCCTAAATATGGTTTATATCTGTGAAGCCAATACTTCCTTTTGTATGTTCCCATGTTGTTTGTAGTCGTATGGTTGGATGATAGATGTAGTAAATATTATCATGGATTAGGTTAAGTTTCATAACCTTAGCATAGTTGTTTGCATATGTCTATTCAACTTCTTGGTGGCGTAAGTTGAATTATAAAGAACAGACTTAATTTTTGAGGGAGATGGCACCATACTTATAAGAACCAGATTCAACCAAGGATCATATAGGGATTGCCTTATCATCTTTGGTACATTTAGACTACACGAGAAAACAGGTCAAAATTCCAGTTGAACCAGGGGGTTTTATGTGGAACTGTTAGCTAATACAATTGGTCCTCCCATCTTAACACAAAGGTGTGTGTTTTAATAACTTAAATTGAGGGTGCAACTACCAGGTATCTAGCCTATTGCCTTTCAGTTGGAAGTCTCTGCAATATAAACAGGCTAAAATTATTTGTTTGTTTTACCAACTGTTTTATGCGTATTGCCCCTTTTCTTTTTGCTACAATATTGTATATAACCTTTTTCCAAAAATTAATGGACTTTCACTAAATACGCTAATGTGAATGGTAAGCTATATAAGCCAGTGATCCAACCACTGACCTAGTTGAAACATCATATGGCTTCTTATGATATGGTTGAAATTTGTGTTCTGTTTGACATTTGGTGAGATTCAGAATTGTTTCTTTTGCATTTGAAATGAGGGAATTTTGTTAAGATCATTTCTAGGGTTTTTGATAGTGACATTTTTTACAATTTTTAATCACTTCACAAGATTTAACTTTTTTCAATCACAAACTTTTTGTTTTTTAGTGACTCCACTCCCGTGGAGAAGTAAATGCAAATAGTTCATTTCTGTGCAATGGCTATTGGGTGCATAGAAATAGCATTAAAAGAAAACTGGAGATCTCACATCTTACTAAACTCGTGGTACTAGTTGCTCCTAATATATTTGATTGTATCTGTCTCTAGGTAACTCTTTCTGGTAACCAGCAACCTTTGCGCACTGAGATAACTGAGGCTGCAATGGAATTAGGAGCCGAAGTAAGCGAAGAGTCTCCCATATAGGCTTTATGTGTTTATTTGCAGTTTATATAATTAGTTATGTGATTATTGTCATGCTTGTTTCATGGTTCTGCAGGTTTCCTAAATGAAGTTTGTCTATAGAAACTGTTGGGATCATAACATTTTGAAATGTATTTTAACAACCAAAAAGATTAATTTGATTGGAAGAATCTTAACCGCCGGGAACATGCACACCTATAGCTATTCAATACTCATTATATTCGTCGTTGAGAAATAATGTTGACTAGTGTTTTTCTTTTTTGGGCTTAAATTATTCGCCCTAATTATAGATTCATTTGCGCCTAAACTACAATTTTTTATGAGTATTTTGACTAGGTCCGTTTGCTTTTTTCTGCAGAAACTCTCTCTTTTGGTTACTGAAGCATACAAGGACGCACACCAGAAAAGTGTCAAGGTGAGATGGCGCTTGGTGAAAAATCTTGAAATTGCAATAGGGAAATGATTATTCAATTAACAGCGGTAACAACATCCCATAATCCTTGGGATATTGTTTTTTCGTCTTTTTCAGGCAATGAAGGAGAGAATGAGCACTCTTGCCCAGAGTTTAGGAATGCCACAAGGCCTCAGTGAGGGATAGAAATGATTTAGAGATTTTGAGCTCTGCATCAGTTTATATTGTTCAAGATTTTAGTGATAGATATGAGTTTTCAATTTTCATGGATTTTGTTTGTCATGTTCTTTAACAAAATATTCACACCACTGGACTGGTATTTTGAGAAGAGGCGTATAAAATAAATGAAAATTATTGGTATATAATCTGAATCTGGATCGCACAAGATATCAAATCAAAACCCCATAATTTATATAAAAAAATAAAGAATTCCCCCCCAAAAATTAAGCTCAGAAGCTGGTAATCAAGCGAATCAAAACAACCCCAAAGCAAAAACCCCCATTGCAACCATCAAACCGCTCTGCAACCTTGTAGCACTGCTAGTTGGAGCAACGGCCGGACCTTCAAACTCCACCGGAGAAGGCGCTGGAGAAATAACAGTGCGTCTTGGAGAAATAACCACCACAACCAACTTCTGACCCTTCTGGCAGTGTCCCTCGGCTCCGCTGATGAAGTAGAAGGCCCCAGATCTGTCAAGCTTCACCTTGGTGTTCCCATCTTTGTGCTCTTCAATGGGGTTAGAAGTATTGCAGTTGGCATAATCTTCCTTGCTCACTTGCAATACCGAGTCTTTGCCACCGTCATACTTCCACACTGAGAATGACCAAAGCATGAAAAGTGTATGTTAATAATACCATGAAAATAAACGGTCCGATTTGGTTTGTGATTTTAAAATGTGTGAGCTTTTAAAAACACATTTGTTTACTTGCGAATTTAAAAGCACAGAATCACAATTTTTAAAACACATTTTCAAATAATACATTTTCTAAAATCAAATCGTAATTTTAATCTGCAAAATTGTAGTGCCAAATGCAATTAGAGGGAGAACCCATAAGAGAATAAAGATGAGAGATTCATATTTACCAAGAGAGTCGCCGATGCGAAAACGAGAACTTCCAGCCCATTGATTGAGGGAATCAGATTGAGATGATGGGATTTTCCATGCATCTGTCTTGCCTCCAACCAAGATCTCTTTGGCTTCAGAGAAGCTAAAGAGTAATAGGACTACAAAAGCAGAAATAGCTCTTGAAAAAACTGCCATTGACACTCAGAAAACAACAAGCAAAAGAAGACAGATGGCTTGAAGTGTGTGCTTGTGGGCGTGTAACTTCTCTTTGAGAGATAGAGATGATTGATGTGGTGGTTCAGGTGGTTGATGTATTTATAGAGGAGAAGAGAGAAGAAACTAGCCGTTGGGACCTTGGGAAGGGGTCAGTGTGGGCCAAGTGGCTTTCTGGGTTTGTCCGTTACCTTTTGTTTTTTAACGGTAAAACAAATGGAATTTAAAAATAAAAGATCGTAAAAGTAGAAAAACGGATCAAAATTGTTTGAACGGTCAAAATAGTATAGAAAGTAGGAGTACGGTAGAGGGTAACGGTCAAAAAAGGACTTGAGGATTGCTTGTGTTGGGAGTTTCTAAAACTACAAAAATTTTCTTTTAAACAGACAATTCTTTCAATTGAGTTTCTTAAACTCATAATTTTAATGCAAATAAAAATTACGACAAATATTAATTTAATAAATTGGCCAATTTAAAGAAAAACTTTTGTTCCACTTGAAATAAACCCAAATTTGTTTGGATCATTGTAGAACTAGGTCTCATAGATTGTTTCATGTGAGTCACAGGGATGGTTATCCCCATTGTTCCATTGCCACAACCCTATAGTAGTGCCATCATGCAAAAGTGCCGCTCCGGAATTTTTTTCTTTAATATTAACAGATTCTATCAACTTTTTTAATGGTATGGACGAATTTGTTTTTTCTTTGCTTACCTCAATGAGTTATTAATCACTTTTTAGAACTCAAAAAGCTATTTGTCAAAATGACAAACCTTAGGAATGAAAAATGCATTTATTCCTTGAATTTATTCAAACCCAATATAATCAAAATCAAATCCCTTTATTTAGTGTAATCCAATCCTCATATAAGATAAGGATTTCTATCATTATCATATACTCAATCTAACAATGGAGAGGATACCAACTGGTGTGTTCTTTGCTTAAAATTAAATTTAATAATTTAATTAAAAGCAATGCATATTTGTAAATATACCATTATGAGTCGTGTAATGCTCTTCACTCTTCAAAATAAAAAAAGGGGGGTTAAATGTGTTTTTGGTACTTGAGTTTTAACGATTTTTTTTTTTTTTTTTTTTTTCACTTAAGTTTCATTTTGTATCATAAATCATGGGATGTGTTTTAGGAAAATATTTATATAATAAAATTGGAAATACTTTCAAATCCAACAATTATCATCAACACCCTCTCACTTTTGTCCCAAAGAATGAGTCCTCCCCTTCATGTGATGCTTGTGGTGTGACTTTCGATGGCATATATGGCCCTAGAATGCACTCTATGCAAATTTATTTTCCACTTCTCTTGGTCTTGTCTCATAGAAGTACCAAAGAAAGTCACCTTGAAGTGATGCTTGGAGGAAGCCAGCAACATAGCCTTAAACTCACCCAAGGCACGGAGATTTCGGAGTTTCTTATGGCTATCGTGGAACTCTCCCTCTCCTTAGAGGTTTTGTTATATCTATGTTGAGGAAAATAGAATTTCGTCAAGAACATATCAATATGTATTGTATAATGTGCTTTCTGCATATGGAGTTTGTTGATGGCATGCATGATATTGATGGGAAGGATGTGTTGGGCGTAGTTGGGATAGTCATGAGGGAGTAGTTGGGATTGGCCTTGGAGAAGATCCTGAAAGTCCGTTTCTTGGAGGACTTTCACCATGGATGCTGCGAAGGTCAGGGAAATAATGTGATATATATAGGGAGTTTCAGTACGTAAATCTCATGAACATATATATATTTTTCTTTTGCCCTTTATCAATCTAGCATTTTATAACTATATACAAATGAAAATAATTTGCAACGAAGAGAGAAAAAAAAACCATATTCCCCCTCATACCAGCACTCACAAATGGACAAAATTTTCCTTCAAATTAAATTGGAGGAAATTTTTTTAACTTAGTGTATTAAATTCACATATCCCCTTAAAGTATGTGATTTTTATATGCATTTTTAGAATCACATGTAATTCTTAAAATGCATGTCAGAAATATATCTTCTTTTTCCGAATAACTTGGACATTGCAAATTGAGTGTTAGTTTGAGCCTTGAAGGGGGTATTTGTACTTTTTTTTTTTTTTTTGTCCGAATAACTTGGACATAAATTTCCTACAATTAGGTTCATTTTTTTAAAACAAGTATCTAAAAGCGACGTGTCATTTAAGCTAATAACAAATTATGTGAGAAGCACATGTCATTAAAAAAAATACATGTTTCTCACATCTTAAGGTTACATGTCACTTTTAAAAGCTGCTTTGTAGAAAATTTTTGTCCTAACTTGAAAAGTGTTAAATCACAATTTATTCAAAAAACTTAAGCTAAGAATAAATGATGAATTTTCTTTATTATTTAATTAATATCGTAACACTCGTTTTCACGTGTGAGTTTAAACTATATATGCTTTAATAAATGAGGCTCATTATGTGAAATATTCATGTGAAATGCAAGTTAAATTATAAAAAAGAAAACTAAACTCATAGAAAAATAATGAATCTAATATTTTAACAAACCTAAAATTTAGAATTGTGAAACGAAATTAGCAACAAAAAGTAGAGTATCATTTCTCCTCTTCACAAGATATGTTTAGGTAGCTTATTACTTACTGCATTATCTTCATATACAAGTTCCTTCTTTATTTTTCTTCTTCATATATAGAGCCATGAAATCTTTTTTCCTTTTCATCTTGAAGTTATTTGGCACAAAGGATTGGAATTATGCCAATGCAAATCTTTTTCTTTTGCCCAGGCACGTGAATGCCACTCAACTTGGGAATAAAGACTTGGTTTTATTCCAATGGTTAGATCTAAGAGCACTCTCACCGGCTATAGGAGATGCTCAAAATGTTCATAGGACAAAGCCTTAAGGCTGCATTAAGTTTTTATTTCTCTAAGTAATATTTACAATATACATCCTCCTATTTATAGGAGAATTATGTTGGATACAAATAGACTTCTACTCTAACTAGGTGGTAGTCTTTAACTATAGCTAGACTTCAACTGTAACTCAGTAATAGTCTTCAAATGTGACTCAGTGATGTAAATCAATGATATTTTTCAACTGATTATTATTCTTGAACTCTATGATATGCTCTAACACTTCACGTGTGAGTTCGAACTCTACATTAATATGTAAAATATTGATTTGAAAAGTGTGGTGAATTATAGAAACAAGAGTTAAACTCATAGAAAAGTATGAATTTAATGTCTTTAGTAAAATTTAGAATTGTAAAAAAAAGAAAAGAAAAAAAAAAGAAAAAGAAAGCAATAAAAATTTGAATATCTTTTTCCCTTCTAACAAGATATGTTTAGGTAGCTTAGAAGTTGGAAGTTAGAATTTATTACTTAATGCATATACAAGTTCTTTCTTTATTTTTATTCTTTATATATGGAGCCATGAAATCTTTTGTTTTTGTCATCTTGAAGTTATTTGGCACAAAGTATTGGAATTATGCCAATTCAAATCTTTTTCTTTTGCCTAGGCATGTGAATGCCATTCAATTTGGGAATAGAGACTTGGTCTTATTCTAATAGTTAGATCTAAGAACACTCTCAATGGCTACTAGAGATGCTTAAAATATAGTAAATGTAGCCATTTGAGCTTTATCCTGATGTATGTATGACTTATGTCATAAGATAAAGTTCTAAAGCTACATTAAACTCTTATTTCTATGAGTAATATTTACAATATAACATCTTCCTATTTATTGGAAAATCATGGTAGATGCAGATATACTTATACTCTAGTTAGATAATAGTCTTTAACTATAGCTATATTTCAATTGTAATTCAGTGATATTCTTCAACTGTGACTATTATTCTTGAACTCTATAATATGCTCTAACACTTCACGTGTGAGTTCAAATTCTACCTTAATATGTAAAATATTGATTTGAAATGTGTGGTGAGTGATAGAAGCAAGGGTTAAACTCATACAAAAGTATGAATTTAATATCTTAAGTAAAATTTAGAATTGTTAAAAAAAAAAAGCAATAAAAATTAGAATATCATTTCCCCTCCTAACAAGATATGTTTAGGTAGCTTAGAAGTTGAAAGTTAGAATTTATTACTTGATGCATATACAAGTTCTTTATTTATTTTTATTCTTCATATATGGAGTCATGAAATCTTTTGTTTTTTTAATCTTGAAGTTATTTGGCACAAAGGATTAGAATTATGCCAATGCAAATCTTTTTGTTTTGCCCCCTCAGTAAGACTGTCACAAATCTCAAAGAGGTAGGTGGCAGAATAAACCTTTCCACTTACTACGTCTATCCTCAAAAATACAATTTGCATGCATATAAGTAAGTGAACGCTACTCAACTTGAGAATAAGAACTTGGTTCTGACATGTCACATTAACTAACAGAATTTATAAGTTTTTTTTGACGAAATTTGATAGAAATGAGTAATTTGTTATTTATGCATACATCATGAAGTTTTCAGAACATTTTGATACCATAAAGCTTATTTCAAATCAGGTAAATAAACCACAAAGGCTAATTTTATTTTTATTTTTTTTAACAAATAACTCAAAACATAAATTCGTCTTCTCGTTGTTGAGCAATCTCGTACATCCTAAGTTATTAATGAAAGGATTATATATATATATATATATATATATATAAGAGAGAAAAAAAGAAGTGTGGTTCATTTTCATCATTCTCTCATTCTCCAAATTTTAAAAATCTTATGTGTGATCCATTAATGGTAATTTTGAAAATTCAGATGATGAAAAGGAGGATGTATAACACGTGGCACCTAAAAGTTAGAAATTATAACTTAGTGCAAATACAAGTTATTTCTTTCTTTTTCTTCTTCGGTGGGCCATGCAAACCTTTTGCTTTTGTCCCTACCATTACAAATCTCAAAGAGATGGCAAGAATATATAACTAATTACCACTTAATGGCGATTCTGAAGAAGGACAAATTGCGTTGTAAGCATAAGGATTTGGTCTTATTATATTCCAAAGGCTGGATATAAGTAGAAATCTTGACTAATTTCTCTCCACAACAAGAACAAACAGCTACTGCCACCAACCCATTTCCTTTAACAAATCCCAAGACTAAAAATCACTTCTCCGTTGTGTGGAAATGGTTCGCACCGTGCACGCCCCCATTTATGTTCGCTCCAGCTCAGGATCAAAAAAGGTAAAAGTGGGGGAACAAGAGTTGGTTCATGTCGACGATTTTCTAAGAGGGGTCTATGGCGCAGTAGAGGTGCGTGTGCACCAAACAGAGGTGAAAAATGATGATGACGAAGAGGAAGTTTTTTGCAGGACGTGCCGGGAACAGATATTGGGTCCCGCTTTAAAATGCTCGGGTAGAAACATCTTCTTTCATCCACCATGCCTCAATCTACCCACCAATGGCAAAGCCCTTATTTTTCACCTCACCGAGCCGCACGATCGCTTGCTCTTCCAAGAAAACATAGAAAATGATGGCGAGAAGGGCATTGTTTGCTCCGGATGCGAGAAGCGAGTAAAGGGTCGCGGATTCAAGTGCCCCACCGCCAATTGCGACTTGCTCTTGCATGAATCATGCGTTGAGCCGCCTACCACGATACAAGACCACCCCTTCCACCCAAACCACACCCTTGTCGGTGAGATGCCAAAGAAAAAATATTGCAATGCTTGTGGTACATGCTGCAATACATACTTCTTCTACAGTTGCAGTGAGTGTGATTTCAATCTTGATTTCACATGCGCTATTTGCTCACAGATTAAGAATGCTGACAAATGCCAACACAAATTCATCTCCTTCTTGAAGCAGATTGAGTTCACTTGCGAAGCTTGTGGTGAGAAAGGCAAGGAGTTAGCCACACAATGTAGAATCTGTCACTTCTTAATTCATGGAAAATGTGCTCGATTTTTACGAACTATTTGGATTGCAAGACATCATCACTCCCTCGCTTTCACCTGTTCTCTTCGTGATCAAGTCGAAGGGACCTCGAACGGCAACATATTATGTAATCTTTGCTGGCGAAAGGTGAAGACAGAGTATGCAACATATTATTGTAAGGAATGCAATTATGTGGCCCACTTGGAATGTGCATTTCAAGATGATGTAACTGCAGATCTCAAATTGCTGCCTGAGGAACCCGTTGATTTAGGAAGTGATTCTACAGAGGTTGAAGTAGCTGAGCAGATGCAAAATTTTGGCCATCCACACCAGTTAATTCTTAGCAATGAGGAGCTTACGGATGAGAAGCTTTGTGATGGTTGTATGGGATTCATCTCCACCCCGTTTTTCAATTGTCCACAATGCAACTTCTTTCTTCACAACAGATGTGTTCAACTACCAAAAAAGAAGCGACACCTTCTTCACCCACATTTGCTCACTTGCTTCTCATCGTCAACTTTCTCTGGTGAATTGTTCTCTTGTGATGCTTGTGAACGTGTCAGCAATGGCTTCTCCTATAGATGTGACACATGTGATTTCGACATCGACCTTCAATGTTTTTCAATTTCAGAAACCTTGAAGCATGATTGTCACCCACACTCTCTCTCCCTTGCTGTTAATTCTAATAGAAGCTGCCATGTTTGTAATTGCACTTCTCGCAAGGAACGTGGGGTATTTGTATGCAAGAGTGGTTGCGATTTCACCTTGGGTTTGGAATGTGCAACTCTTCCGCTCGAAGCTAGGCACATATATGATGATCATCCCCTCAAGCTCACCTACAATGCTGAAGTTCATTGTGAATACTATTGTCTAATTTGCGAAAACGAAAGAGATCCAAATTGTTGGTTCTATTATTGTGAAAAATGTGATTTTCCTGCTCATCTCCAATGTGTTTTGGGAAAATATCCATACGTTAAATTTGGAAATACGTGCACGTCTCAAGATGCTCATGAGCACCCTCTCACTTTTGTCCCAAAGACAGAGTCCTCTCCTCCATGTGATGGTTGTGGTGAGAATTTTGATGGCATGGCCTTAGAATGCACTAAATGCAAATTCAATGTCCACTACTTAAGTTCATGCCTCAAAAATATAAATTACGAAATCATGCACGCTAGAGAGATGGTTGGAGAAAGCCAAGCAGCATAGCCCCAGACTCACTCAAAGCACGGAGATTTGAAAGTTTATTAGGTATCATTGAACTTTATCTCTCCTCAGAGGTTTGCTTATTTCTTTTATTATTTAAGTTAAAGAAAATATAATTTGGTCAAGAACTTATCAATATGTATTGTATATTGTTGCTTATGCACATGGAGCTTGTTGATGCATGATATTAATGGGAATGATGTTTCTCTTTATTGTCAATGTTGCTTCAAAATTGTGTTCACATGTCAATGTAGATTTACATATTTGGATACTTGTGTTTAAGCTAAAGTAATTATCTTCCTTCTTTTTTTTTTTTTCTTTTTTTTAAATTTAAAACAGCCATTCTCAATGTCATACTCATGTATATATTAAATATTGGAATTCCTTATTAGTATTAAACAATCGTATAGTTACGAATAGTTCCCTCATTTTGAGTGAGTGTTCAAAAAACAAAATCAACGTACTGTTTGCTAGAAACACATATACTTGAACACCTATAGCTAGCAAAATCAGCCATTGGCGGCCTCCGTATCATGTGAGGTTTTGCTTGTAAAAATGTTTATTTTGTGGACTCTTTAATTTGCAGGTTTTTATTGGGTATGGAGATGGACTAAAACTATTAAAATTTGAGGAATGTTAGGCTTACAAACAAATTTTACAACATGATTAAAAAGAAAACATTATGTTGTAAAAGTTTTTTTGTAAAATTTGTTTGTAAGCCTAACATTTTTCTTAAAATTTTGCACTATATTGCTTACCCTTCAAATTAGTTATTTAATTTGCAATTTTTTTTTCCGAATTAAAATATTGTATCAATATCCTTCCAAATTACAAAAAATTTACATAATAAAAAAAATCTAAATAAAAAAATAATTAAATAAAAAATAAAAAAAATAAGAAAATAAAAGCTTAGGCCCAAAAACTTTCGAGAAAATGCCGCTTGACCAGCATTGAAGACAGAATGGAATCAAAAGACTTTAAAACGTAAATGCATACAACTTGATCGATGACAAGAAACGGGATGAGCCAATATATAGAATATTGCAAGAACTAGAAATTTGAAAATTCATAGACTAAATTCAATTAAAACACTCGGAGTTAGGACACCGTCGAAACTCAATTGGGACATTGCTAAGACTGAGTTAGGACTTGGTCAGGACCTGATTGGGACACCGTCGAAATCCGATTAGGACACTGCCAAGGCTCGGTTGGGACTTGGTCAAGACCTGCTGGGACATTGTTGGGATCTAGTTAAGACATTGCTCAGACTCAGTTGGGACCCAGGCAAGACCCGCCGAGACCCAGATGGGACATCGCCAAAACTCCATCAAGACCTGCTTGTTGTGACTTAGTCAAAACACCGACGGGACTCAGTTACCGAAAAATGTTTTTCAGAAAATTATTTTTTAAGAATATTTTTCCAAAAAAAAAAAAACGGAGCCAAGAAGGGAAATGTGAGGGGACTTCTATCATCTGTTACTCGGTTTGCCATAGGTTAAGTTACACGGATGTCTCATGAAGCATGGGTTAGTGTGGTGTGATGGTCAAGGTTTCCACGTACTCTTGCTGTATTTTTGCTGTCACAGGAAATCAGGAGGGTGGCCGGAGATTTCAGCTTGAAAGGTTGGGGCCTTTTATTCTTGTGTCAGCGTGAAAGAAACTCTACGTTAGTAAAATAAAAGATTTAGAATTGTGAAATGAAATAAGCAATTAAAATTAATTAGAATATAATTTCATCTCCTCACAAGATATGATTACGTAGAAATTAGAAGCCAGAATTTATTACTAACAGCATATAATTTCAACTTCAACAATTAAGACTCTAATATTTTTTATATAATTATTCTAATGTATCAATATTAGCTAATTAACATTAACAGTCTAAGGTGTTAGACACCGAACAGCAGAGATTTTCCCGCATATATATAGTAAACATAGAAACACAAACATGCACACTCTTAAAATTAATATACTTTTTAAAATTACTATTAAATTTGGGATAAATAATTATTGAATTTTGATCTTAATAGAAGTTTTAAAAGTCCATCAATTAAAAAACAAAAAAACACAAAACATGAGTCTTTTTCTAGCATAGATCGAGATGAGATCAGTAGGGAATGATCTTCCAAATCTGGTTATCCCGGCCGTGCCACTGCCACAGCCCTACAGTAGTGCCATCACGCACAGAACCACCTCCGGATTTCTCTTCGCCAACAAAAGCATCCACATTCAGTCCAGTGTTATTCGCCATTCTTATAGCTCGGAAGCCTTCACCCAACTCATCTTGGCCTCAGTCCACAGGATGGACTCGTCAAGAACATCAGCAGATTCAGCACTACCGTAAGATTTCAGCTGCACAGGATGAGTGTCTCCAATGGCGTGCTTCATTGCCTGACCGGTGGCTTTGTTAACAAGAGCAAAGCTTGGAAACCCGTTTACGTCATTCACACTTGTGCCGTAGTCTTCTTTGTACCAGTGCTGCAACTCATCTGACGGATCAGATCTCGCGAGAATGACGTGGCCGTCTCGGATTGTGACCGAGTAGGTGGGGTCCGCCTTCGAGAACACCCTGAAAGTCTGCCTCCGCCTAAATGGGAAGCAGGGAAAATTCAGGCACATTATTAATTTAATCAATTAATTAATTAATGTGAAATATACGGAGTTTCAGTAGCTGCAGCTAGCTGGAGCTTTAGTTGATGAGGAAGAAGACACTTATAGAGTTATAGGGGAAGAAGAAGGGTGCCATTGTAATTTTACAAGGGTCGTTCTCGTATCGTGGGCGTCAAAGTTTTGTTTTTCCCAACAGTATTTATTCTTCTTGCTAATTCCTATTTTCCCATGACCATTCATTATACGGATCTTTTTATATATTTTTTTTAATCCGAGTCATCCCTTTATTTAACGGTTTAAATAAATATAGAAGTTTGTAGGTTATTGAAATAATTAATTTTAATTTTTAATATGTTAAATTTATTTACTTGGGTAACTTAAATTTTTATTTTTATTTAAACTGTTAAATAAAATAAATGACTCAAATTTTAAAATATAAAAATATGAGGAGATCTAGCACCTCTTTGATTGCAACAAAGGTAATTAATTGCACCACATGCATGCTAGTCTTTCTATTCAATACGTGGAAAACTAATATATATATATATATATATATATATATATATATATATATTTGCCCTTTATCAATCTAGCATTTTATAATATACAGATGAAAATAATTTGCCAAAAAAAAAAAAAACCTCATTCCCCGTCATATCAACACTCACTAATGGACAAAGTTTTTTTGTCCAATTCAAACCGTATTAAATTACTAATTATTTAAAAAAACTTAAACTAAGAAGAAAAGAATATTTTTTTTTATTTAATTAATACTGTAGCACTCTCATTTATGTATTGATTCAAACTCTGGCTCAATAAATAGGGCTCAATATGAGAAATATTGATTTAAAATGTAAGGTAAATCATAGAATTTAATGAGGTTAATATCTTTAACAAAAGTAAAATTTAGAATTGTGAAAAGAAATAAGCAACAAAAAATTAGATTATCATTTTTAGAATTTATTACTTAATTTCTTTATTTTTCTTCTTCAGTGGGCCATAAAATCTTTTGCTTTTATCACTTCGATTCTTCGAAGTATAGTTGGCACCAATTAAGGACTGGAATTCTGCCAAATTCCAATGCAAACTCCACTTGGGAATAAAAACTTGGTCATGTTCCAAGGGTTGAAGTCTCTTCCCTTTCTAAGAAAATTAAATTCTCAAAAGTTTCAAAAAAGGCACAAGTAACAAAACTTGGGTAGCATTTGGACTTTTATCATTCATTATTTTAATATAAAGTATTTATTTCACGCATCTCTTTTCTCTTCTCTTTGCCTTCTTTATTGGAAAATGTGTTAAAATTTTGTAAAGAAACATGAGAATGGGTGGAGAATTTATATTTTGTAAAAAATTAAAACTTCACTTAACCCTCTTCATTATTGCGGTTTTTGCTTACAATTAGCCTGCCTAAACTTCAACAACACTCAATTTATCCATCTGTCAATATTTTTTCAATGTCACTTATCCCATAAGATTTTTCGTTAAATATTGTTAAAATTTTCAAAAAACCTATTTTATATATATATATATATATATATATATATATATATATATTCTTTTTTTCATAGATTTAGGTATAGGTATTTTTGAAAATTTTGATAAATCATAACCAACACCTAAATCCCTGCAATTTTTTATTTATTTTATTTATTTTTTATTTTATTTTTAATGTATTTTGAGAATCTTGACACCTCTCCGATAGTTATCAATAGGCCACCCCCTGGCTGTCGTAGCCCCTTCTCTTTTTTTTTTTTTAAATAATAATAATAGTAATTTTTAAGTTTTATATATTTATTTTTTTAATATAATTTTTTTATTAAGAGTGACATGTGTCATCATTTTATTGGTGGTGACGTGTCATATTAATGGAATTTGTCAATTATTTTGACAAAATTTGATTACATGAACTAAATTGTTATTTTGGCCTACCCCGAAGATCATTTAAATTATTTTTTATATCGTATGAAGAGATTTGTAATTTAAGCCAACTATATGGACTAATCTTGTATTTATTTGGAGCTTCCATTTCTTGGATCAGGATCCTCTCCAGTCCATAATGGACTAGAGAGGATCTTGTTCCCCATTTCTTGGGGTGAGCCTACAGACAAAGCCAGAGTATTACCTATTTTCTATGGAGAGGGTACTCTGCACGAGTTCAAAGTTTATCTGATAGAAGTAAGTACACGAAATAACCCTACCTTAAAGAATTTTATCGTGATAAAAAAAAATTGCGAATTCAAATCTATTCATCGATGTTAGGCAAAATTTTGGCATAGGCAAAAGAGTAAATGGAAAGATTTTGTATTAGACTTACACAGGACAACCTCATATAATATTTTTTGAAAACTCCCACGTGCATAAAAAGATTTTATAAATAAAGTTTGATAAATGTTATAGTTCTTCGTAGTATTTTCCTGATATTACGTGGATATTGTTTTTTAAAAAAAAATATGAGGGACCGATGGGGTAAGTTTTTTTTTTTTTTTTTTTGCTTTTGGCTTTTGTAGACAATAACATTTACTTAGAATCAGGAGAACACTATGATGCACTATAGCATTCCTCATAAAGTTGTTTTTTTTGTTTTTTTGTTTTTTATAATTTTTTTTTTTTAACTTGGCTATGCCGATCTCAACTTTTTGTAAAAGATGTTGACTTGTGAAGTGAAAGTATATAGGACCATATATAGGTCTAAAAAAGGGAATTCGTGAGTGTGCCATTAATTCTTTCTTTCTTTCTTTTTTCTAATTGATTGAGAAAAAAATATTACAAGGGAATATCCTTACCATTCCATATTTCCATGTGTTATTCTGATTGCTTCTAACCACTCTCTCAAGTACATTGTACACAAAAAGGGAAAGGAATAGCGGGTTGCTCATGGATTATGATTTTACTGTTGCGCTTTATTTGTTTTATCTTCAAAGAACCTTGTGTGATATTTCTAGTAAATGAGTTTGTAATGTATAATGTTGGGTCATGAACTAGCTTACCATTCGTTGAGCAGTCCTTGGGCCCAGCTAGAAGAGGCCCACGTCCGAGACCTACTCAGAAGGCCCGAGTCCGAGACCTACTCACATGATCCGAGACTACCAATCCGAGGCAACCCCTAGCCGAGATCATAAAGTCCGAGAATAACTCAGGACATTTAAGTCTCAATAAAGGGAATAACTCTGATATATTAAGAGATTACAAAGTTGATCCTCTGATCTCAAATCGCTTAAATTGTGGAAGAACTAACAAACATGATCTTTTCATTCAAATGTTTGTTTGGCCGATATCAAGGGATAAGATTCCTTAATAAGTGGGAAATCAAATTTCCTCCAATGCCTATAAATACAAGTCATATGATCAAAGCAAAGGTAATCACAACTCTCATAACTTGAGCTCTATAGTTGTTACAATTATCCTTTCACTTTCTAACTTAGGCATCGGAGTGCTCACGCCGGCTCACCCCCGGTCACTTCGATCTTTCTTTCTTCTTTGTTGTGCAGTCAAATTGTTCGGGTGTTGGTCCAAGTCAAGCTCGGCAAGCGTACCACGTCATCTTTTGGAAAACTGTGCACAAACAGTTTAAGCGTACCACGTCATCTTTTGGAAAACTGTGCACAAACAGTTTGGCGCCGTCTGTGGGAACCTCGATTTTCATCAATTCTCTACCAATCCGAAATGGTGACTACCCGTTCCACTGCTGCAGCCTCCAACGCACCGCCACCACCCGATCTAACCGAATTCATGAGGCAGATGTCTGAATCCATGAAGGCTCTGAAGAAGCAAAATGAAGACTTGGCTGTAAGGCTCACAGCTGCTGAGGGCTGTAATAGCCAGAGGGACCAAGAGCGAGCAAGAAGACGTGATGAACGGCGTGAAAAAGAAAGGCGAAGGGAAATTCGCCATGGAAAGCGGACGGCTGGTTCGCACCGTGACGAAGAAGCAAGTTCAG
This sequence comes from Corylus avellana, assembly GCF_901000735.1. Taxonomy (NCBI): domain Eukaryota; kingdom Viridiplantae; phylum Streptophyta; class Magnoliopsida; order Fagales; family Betulaceae; genus Corylus; species Corylus avellana. The sequence goes on from NC_081548.1 coordinate 2,213,202, forward strand.
TCCAAGCTAGCCATCATACCACTGTCCAGAATGAGGAGCACCAAGAGCAGGAGAGGTCCCAGCACACGAGGCCTCGACAGGAACAACCTCATGGGCAAAATGAAGGCCAGATGAGTGCTGACATGGAGGATCTGAAGAAGAAGTACGAAGAGCTGACCCGTAAGTTGGCTGCAAAGGATGAGAAAACCCCTGCTTCGGGGTTCATGGATAACACCGACCTGCCTTTCACTGATCGAGTGTTAAATTTTCCTTTGCCTGAAAACTTCAAGATGCCTCGCGTCAAGGAGTTTAATGGTAGTGGCGACCCTTCTGAACATATGGAAAGCGTCCGTGTTCACTTTTCCCTTCATAGATTTCCGGATGAAATAGCGTGCAGAACCTTTCCTCTCACTTTAAAAGGAGTTGCTCAAGACTGGTTTGCCAGATTGCCTGCCAAGTCAATAGACAGTTTCAAAGAACTTGGAAGTCTCTTTTTAAGCCAATTCCTGGCTACCAAGAAGAGGAGGAAGCACTCAGCTTGCTTACTATCTTTGCGTCAAGGGAAGGAAGAAAGCCTGAAAGATTTCATGCATAGGTTCAATAAAGAAAAATTGTTAGTGGATAACCCGGGGGATCAAACGGTATTATCCGCGTTATGGCATGGGGTCAGGCCAAATGGGCCTCTAATGGCCGAAGTATCAAAAAGTTCGACAGAAATAACTCTTACCGAGTTTATCGCCAAGACAGAGGAATATATTAATCAGGAGGAAATGATTAAAGCTCTCACGAAAGGTCAGGAGGAAGAAGACCGGGAGAAGGAGGACGCCAAAAAGGAAGAGGACGCCAAAAAGGAGCCACCTATAGCATCTGTTCCGAAGGAAGAAAGGTTTCAGAAGAGAATAGTGAAGAAGACTGTACCATCAGTCCCAAAGACAGAACCCCGGCGACGTGAAGATCGAAGGTTCACACCTTTGAATACCAGGGTCAATGAAGTGTTTATGGAAATTAGAAGAGACCCAGCTTTCAGGTGGCCAAGTAAGTTGCGGGGTGATCCAAGGAAGCGAGATCGGACGAAGTTTTGCGAGTATCACAATGATCACGGACATTTGACGGAAGACTGCGTAACCTTGCGGCAGGAAATCGAAACTTTCATTAGAAATGGAAGGCTGGTAAGATTCCTAGCAGGGGAAAGGAACCAAGGCGCGGTGCATCAACAGCCTTTCCTATTAGAAGGGAACCGAGCTGAAAGGGCACGGGAGCCGAGACGTGATCGGGATGATGGTCCCAGAGAAGATCCGAGACCCCCTCGGGATCAAGGAGTAGTAGGAGAAATCCATACTATTGCCGGAGGAATAGCTGGTGGAGGACAGTCTAATTCGGCCAGGAAAGCCCACGCTAGAAAAACACAGGCCAAGGAGATCTTCACAGTACAGAGACCGTCCAAAGTTGCAAGAAGGGATTCTGTAATCCTTTCTTTTTGTGAAGAAGACGCTAGGGGGGTAATGCAGCCACATGATGATCCCCTAGTCGTAACAGTAACAGTGGCCAACCATATGATTCACAGAATTTTGGTGGACAATGGAAGCTCGGCTGATGTACTGTACTGGCCAGTTTTTAAACAAATGAGTATTGATCGTGATAGGATCACACCATTTAGCTCTCCCTTGGTTGGATTTGCAGGAGAGCAGGTCCAGCCGATTGGTCTTATTTCACTGCCTGTAACGGCAGGGATGGCACCTAAGCAGAAAACCGTGATGGTAAATTTCCTGGTTATTGATCGACCAGGGGCCTACAATGCCATTATCGGTAGACCCGCTTTAAATAAGTTGAAGGCCGTAACTTCAACATACCATTTGATGATGAAGTTCCCGACGGAAGAAGGGGTCGGAGAAGTGAAAGGGGATCAGACCCAGGCGAGAAGATGTTACAATACGTCTCTCAAGAGGGTCTCGGATCCGACTCCTATTGTGATTGGTACAGTAGGTGGTAATAACAGGAATGACCCAAAGGGAGAGCCAGCTGAACCTTTGGAGGATGTGGTAGTAAGTGGAGACAAGACTTTGAAGATTGGAACACAGCTCAGTCCCAGAATCCGAGCCGACCTCATTATCTTCCTCAGAAGGAATTTAGAAGTTTTTGCATGGACTCATGAAGATATGCCAGGAATTGATCCTGAAGACATCATCCACCAGCTAAATGTGGATCCAAGTGTAAAACCAGTAAAGCAAAAAAGAAGAAAGTTCGCCCCTGAACGGAATGTGGCTATAGCAGAAGAAGTGGAAAAGCTTCTCAAAGCTCGTTTCATCGAAGAAGTATATTATCCCGATTGGTTTGCTAATGTAGTATTGGTCAAAAAGTCCAATGGGAAGTGGAGGATGTGCGTGGATTTCACTGACCTCAATAAAGCCTGCCCAAAAGACAGTTTTCCATTACCCCGCATTGATGCATTGGTGGACTCAACAGCTGGATATGGATTACTTAGCTTCATGGATGCATTCTCTGGTTACAGCCAGATATATATGCATCCAGAAGACCGTGAGAAAACTGCGTTCATAACTAACCGAGGCTTGTACTGTTATAAGGTCATGCCCTTCGGTTTGAAAAACGCAGGGGCAACGTACCAGAGACTGGTAAACAAGATGTTCCGAGACCAGATCAGACGCAGTATGGAAGTATACGTTGATGACATGCTAGTCAAAAGTGTGCTGCCACAGGACCACGTACTCGACTTGCAAGAGGCGTTCACAACCTTGAACAAGTATGGGATGAAGTTGAATCCCTCAAAGTGTGCATTCGGAGTTTCATCGGGAAAGTTTCTCGGTTACATGGTATCCAGCCGAGGAATAGAGGCCAATCCTGAAAAGATACAAGCTGTCTTGGATATGCAATCTCCGAGAAACTTGAAGCAGCTCCAGCAATTAACAGGAAGGGTAGCGGCACTAAATCGGTTCATTTCACGATCGACCGATAAGTGTCTTCCGTTTTTTAAAGTCTTGCAAAAGGCCTTTGAATGGACAGACAAATGTGAAGAAGCCTTCGAACAGCTGAAAAAATATCTGGTGAGCCCTCCTTTGCTGAGCCAGACAATGCCTGGGGAGGTACTATATTTGTATTTAACTGTGTCTCAAACGGCTGTCAGTGCTGCATTAATCCGAGAAGAAGAAGGAATTCAAAAGCCTGTATACTTCACAAGTAGAGCTTTGAGGGGCGCTGAAGAAAGGTATCCCCAGATGGAAAAACTGGCTTTCACCTTGGTTATAGCATCCAGGAAGCTCCGACCCTACTTCCAAGCTCATACTATCAGGGTGTTGACTGAATACCCTCTAAAGAAAGTACTAAGAAAGCTAGATCTTTCGGGAAGATTAGCCAATTGGGCTATTGAACTAGGGGAATTCGACATCGAGTTTCTCCCTCGGAATTCTCTCAAGGGCCAGGCACTGGCTGATTTTCTGGCAGAATTCACTAATTTGCCAGACATCACCAGCTGGCCAAGTGATGAGACTTGGGTAATCTATGTAGATGGATCATCTACAAAGAAGCATGGTGGAGCTGGAATAGTAATGATTACTCCTGATGGGGAAGAGTTATGTAGTTCATTGAAGTTGAAGTTCAAAACCACAAATAACGAGGCCGAGTACGAGGCAGTTTTAGCAGGACTCGGTTTAGCTCTTGAAATGGGAGCCGAATTTGTAGAAATGCGGAGTGACTCCCAAGTCGTTGTAGGACACATTCGAGGGGAATTTGAAGCCAAGGGAGACAAGATGAAGTTGTACTTATCTAGAGTACAGGATTTGCAAGCTTTATTTAAGAAGTTTAGCATTGCGAAAATTCCGAGACCAGAGAATGAAAAAGTGGACCAGTTGGCCAGAATTGCCTCAACAGCCAGTGAAGAAATTGAATCCGAGACTCCTATCCAAATTCTTCCACGATCATCAGTTACCGAGGCGGTGTCGGTCTCGACAGCCGAGACCATACCTAATTGGCAACTAGAAATTATGGAATACCTGGAAAGAGGAGTACTTCCTTCAGATAGAAAGCTTGCTACCCGGTTGAAGGTGAGAGCCGAAAGGTTTACAATGATAAATGGAGTCCTTTACAAAAAGGGTTTCACGCTGCCACTCTTAAAATGTGTTTCCAAGGATGAAGGAGATTATATCCTTAGAGAGATCCATGAAGGGGTCTGTGGAAGCCATTCTGGGGCCAGAATATTGGCGCATAAAGCAGTCCGAGCAGGTTTTTATTGGCCCAACATGAGTCGAGACTCGGCAAATATAGTCAGGAATTGTGACAAGTGCCAGCGATTCGCGAATATCACTCATCAACCTCCTGAAGACTTGAGTGCAATATCCTCACCCTGTCCCTTCTCCCAATGGGGGGTAGATATAGTAGGACCACTGCCTCGGAGCAGGGGAGGTGTGCGGTTCGCAGTTGTTGCTGTAGATTATTTCACCAAGTGGGCAGAGGTTGAAGCCTTAGTAAATATCACGGCTAAGGCAATAGAGCGATTTTTATGGAAGAATATCGTATGTCGGTATGGCATTCCCCATGCTTTTATCACAGATAATGGCAAACAGTTTGACTGCGAGTCATTCCGAGCCTGGTGTGCCCAGCTGCGAATAAGGAACTATTACTCGTCTCCTGGGCACCCCCAGGCAAATGGGCAGGTAGAAGCCACCAACAAAACAATTTTCAAGATCTTGAAGAAGAAGCTGGATGATCGGAAAGGAAACTGGGCAGAAGATCTGCCAGAAGTATTGTGGGCATACCGAATGACCAAGAGAATTCCAACCGAAGAGACACCATATGCCTTAGCATTCGGGACTGAGGCAGTTATACCAGCCGAGGTAGGCTCAGGCAGCTATCGCGTAGAGACCTTCCAATCCGAGACTAATAACGAAGGGTTACAGCTACATTTGGATTTGCTACAAGAGAAGCGGGATCAAGCCCAAGTGGCTATGGCAGCATATCAGGCGAGAGTGACTCGTTATTTCAACAAAAAGGTCAAGCCTCGGAGCTTCAAAGTTGGAGATATGGTTCTACGTAAAGCTACTTTGGCAACTAAGGACCCGGCTGAGGGAAAGCTGGCTCCTAGTTGGGAAGGACCTTATAAGGTGATTGAGTGCAAAAGAGCAGGAGCATACCACTTGGAAGATTCCAAAGGTAAGGCTCTTCCGAGGCCTTGGAATGCTGAGCACCTTAAAAAGTACTATGTCTAAAACGCTGCGATATGTAATCTGTTCGTTATTTCATTACTTTATTTCAATAAATAAAAGTATCTCGGAGTTATGCAGCATATAAGGTTCATGTGTACAAATTGAATGAGTTTATTAGTCTCCGAGAAGACGGCTGAAAAGGCTCTTCCGAGTCCCAAAAATGATGCAACCGAAAAAAGCATTCTCTTCACACAATATCTTCGAGACCTAAACTCGGAGTAACAGTCAAAGTCTCCGAGACCTAAACTCGGAGTAACAGTCAAAGTCTCCGAGACCTAAACTCGGAGTTGCAATTGAACTCTCAGAGATTTAAACTCGGAGTAACAATCAAACTCCCCGAGACCTAAAACTCAGAGTAGCAATCAAAATCTCCGAGATATAACTCAGAGAGATATAATAAACTTTTGACTACTTTAAGCAACAAATAAATAAAGGTTATTCTGAGAATCATACAAATGTCAAAAACTCGTTTCATTAACAAAAACTTGAGGTATGTACAAAAGATATTACATTATTTTCTCTTAAGGGTAACATCAGGGGCCTCGGCAGAGATGGACTCGGCAGTATTGGCCTCGGCAGAATGGGCATCATCAGGAGCAGATTCAGTGCCTCGATGCTGTAGATCTGAAAAGGGATCGTAGAAGAAATCTTTTATTCCTGCAGCATCAGGCATTTGTTCTTGACCCAGGTTGACCAGTTGTGCCATAGCTGCGTCCGAACAAGGGATGTCCTCGACTTTCACTTTGTTAAGATCTATCGTCCGAGTCGAGTCCGTAGCCCATGCTCGAAAACTTTCAAAGCCAAGAATGAGCCCGTCAGCCCAAGCAGAATTCCTAACCCACGAGGCAAAGGACAATTGACGTAAATAATCAGCAGCTCGGTTTCTAGCCTCCTTCAGCTGAGCCCTTACTTGGGCGTATTTTCCCTTAAAGAATTTGAGCTTCTCCTCGGCCACCACCTTGGCTTCATTCGTCTCGGCCACCAGACCCTTCAAATCCGAGACCTCATTTTGGGCCAATTTTAGCTGATCCGAGACCCCTGCATGTGTTTCTTCCAACTGATTGAAGTCCTCCTTAACAATGGAGTTATCCTCTTGCAGGCGGTTCACTTTATTTCGGAGGCCTTCAATTTCAGTCAGCAAATCGTTAATCTTTAATTTAGCCCTTGCCCGAGCCGCAGCAGCTTCAGAGGTCTCGGCCAGCAATTTAGACTGCTCCTGGCCTGAGATTAACAGCTCCTCGTCTTGCGCCACAGTGACTTTCGTCAGTTCCGCATTCTTGGCCTCCAATTCGGTGACCTTGTCTTTAAGACGACTAATTTCAGAAGCTGAATCCTGTACTGTCTTTCGAAAGTAACAGTACTGTATCAACGACCTCATGAGACCCTGTGAAAAATTCAGTTAGCATATGCATATCAAGGAAAACAAACTAAGGTAAGAATCAGAAAACTTACGACGAGTTGGTTGAAGAGCATTTGCTCAGCCATGCCCCGAGCAGAGGTGTCACGTTCCATTATGAGACCCTCATGAGGAATCAAATCCACTAAGGCCTGGAAAGGATTGCCCTTCAAATCGCCACCAAGCGTAGCAAGGGGTCCGCCAACTGTCCAATCTACCCCCTCGGGTCTCACAAGCGACTCGGACGAAGAGGAGGTCTCGGCACTTACCGCAGAGGCCTTCTCGGTACTGAAAGCCGTCTTGGCAGTAGAGGCCTTCTTAGCATTGGGAGGAGTCGGCTGACAGGCCTCGACAGGCTTTGAAGCCTGATCCATGTGCTCGGCTTCAACGATGGGTGATAACACCCTTACTTCTCCTTCCTGAACCGTGGCAGTATGCTCCTTGGTCCCCTCCTGAACCATCCCTACTGAGGCCTCAGAAGTTTCCTCCAGTTCTATGTCATCCAAAATGTGTTGGATGTTTGAACCAAGAGGCTGGAATGATAAGGACCCAATAGGGATAGCATTATCTGCAGCAGCTCCTGTGGAGCCGAGAGGTGTAGCGTTTAGCGGCCGAGCCGAGATGGGCTCGTTAGCAAGGAAGGCCTCGACTTCCGCAGTGGATCTGACCACGGGCTTAGGACCCGCCTTTCTCCTGGCAGCCAGAAAGTTAGCAAGCTGGTCTTGCACTTTCATTTCAGCCACCTTCTTTGGTTTCTTTTTTTCTGGCTGAGGGACCTCCAAATCCTCAGGCTCATCGACCAACTTCAAAACTCTGGTTGCCCGAGGAGGAGTGCTAGGCATTTTAGCCTTGGCATCCATTTTCAAGGGCCCAGTGGTTCGAAACTGGGGAACCATAGGTGGGACTGGATCCCCACGTATTTTTAAAGCCCCGCCTGTTCGAAGGGGGATATCTTTCTGTTTGGGCTGTTCAACCATTTTGCCCTTGCCTTTCTCGAGACGAGACTTCCGGGGGGTAGCGCCTCGAGTGTTGGCAGCTGGAGGACCCGAGGCGGCGAGGTTTGGGTCTCGGACGACCACGGAGGCAGGTCTCTTTCTTTTTTCACCAGCGCCTCCATTAAAGTCCTCGATACCCTTTCCTTCAGAAAAAGTTTCCATTAACTTGGTGTAGAACATCGAGCTTTCATGTCTCCGGGCCCATGCTGCGATTTTATCTACACATTTTAGTTCGTCCTCATTAAGAGTCGGTTCCTTAGGAGCATTCCTGGCAGGAACACTTGTCTCCCGTGGTACCCTTGGACCTTCAGCAATTTCAGTAGGGTGAAATTCCCACTGACCAGTGGCGAAGAAGTACTTAGCCTTCCACCGGTGATTACTGGAATACTTGCCATCCATGTGTATAAACTTTCCCCGCCAAGACTGGAAGTTGTATAAACCCTCACACCTTGGGTTCTTCTGAAGCCGATAGAACCACAAAAACTCTCTGGCAGAAAGGTAATGGTTTGGGCCAAGGGCCAGAGGCCAGAGCAAAATACAAGCGTAGAGAACTCTCCAGCCATTTGGCACAATCTGGTGCGGAGCCAGATTTATGAGACCTAGTAACTCCCTCACTACCCTTGGGAAAGGCAGACGGAAACCCGAGCGAAACATGGTCTCGTATAAGCAAACTTCATGTGCGTCAGCACGCACGATGGCACCCATTTGCTCTTCATCAAACCGAAGTTTTACTGACCTGGGAATGAAACATTCCTCTCGGATTCTCGCTTCGTCAGCCTTAGTTAATTCCGACCGCCAGCAAGCTGGGTAAGTGTTACCTCCGAGACCATCAGAACCCGATCCTTCGTCGCCAGACATGATGATAGGTTATTTTCAGTAGAGGAGAAACTAGAAAGGGAAAATAGGTTCTGAAGAAACGGAAGAAGAATAAGTAAGATAAGTGCTAACAGCCTATTTAAAGAGATATAACTCGATAGCAGGGGCATTAAATATGCCAAGAAGCGACAGGGCCTCGGAAGCTCAACCGACGCCGCCTGCAGATGACGCGTGTAAAAAGCCAGCCTTAATGAGGCGACGGGACCTCGGAAGCTCAACCGACGCCGCCTGTAGATGACACGTGTAAACCAGCATTAATGAAGCGATAAGGTCTCGGAATTTCAACCGACACCTGGAATGTCGAGCGTCAAAATTTCCCCCTAATATTTGAAATTTGAATTTGAATAACCCTCCAAGATTTGAAATTTAAATTTTGAATCTGAAATTTAAATTTCAAATTTTGCCGCCTTATTAATCCGGGACGGAGTCGGAAAGACGTTGACTGTCTCGGAATCTCTCTTAAGGAAAGGTGGCCTCGGTTCATTCCATCAAGACATGAAATTTCTTTAGTTCTACAAACTTCGAAATTAGGGGGTAACTGTTGGGTCATGAACTAGCTTACCATTTATTGAGCAGTCCTTGGGCCCAGCCAGAAGAGGCCCAAGTCCGAGACCTACTCAAAAGGCCCAAGCCCGAGACCTACTCAAGTGATCCGAGACGAGACCTACTCAAGTAATCCGAGACGAGGACTACTCATGTGATCCGAGACCACCAATCCGAGGCAACCCCTAGCCGAGACCATGAAGTCCGAGAATAACTCAGGACATTTAAGTCGCAGTAAAAGGAATAACTCTGATATCTTAAAAGATTACGAAGTTGATCCTCTGATCTCGAGTCGCTTAAATCGTGGAAGAACTAACAAACATAATCTTTTCATTCAAATGTTTGTTTAGCCGATATCAAGGGATAAGATTCCTTAATAAGTGGGAAATCAAATTCCCTCCAATGCCTATAAATACAAGTCATATGATCAAAGCAAAGGTAAT
>NC_081548.1:2222746-2248553 GCF_901000735.1 Corylus avellana
GTTAAATGTGTTTTTGGTACTTGAGTTTTAACGATTTTTTTTTTTTTTTTTTTTTTTCACTTAAGTTTCATTTTGTATCATAAATCATGGGATGTGTTTTAGGAAAATATTTATATAATAAAATTGGAAATACTTTCAAATCCAACAATTATCATCAACACCCTCTCACTTTTGTCCCAAAGAATGAGTCCTCCCCTTCATGTGATGCTTGTGGTGTGACTTTCGATGGCATATATGGCCCTAGAATGCACTCTATGCAAATTTATTTTCCACTTCTCTTGGTCTTGTCTCATAGAAGTACCAAAGAAAGTCACCTTGAAGTGATGCTTGGAGGAAGCCAGCAACATAGCCTTAAACTCACCCAAGGCACGGAGATTTCGGAGTTTCTTATGGCTATCGTGGAACTCTCCCTCTCCTTAGAGGTTTTGTTATATCTATGTTGAGGAAAATAGAATTTCGTCAAGAACATATCAATATGTATTGTATAATGTGCTTTCTGCATATGGAGTTTGTTGATGGCATGCATGATATTGATGGGAAGGATGTGTTGGGCGTAGTTGGGATAGTCATGAGGGAGTAGTTGGGATTGGCCTTGGAGAAGATCCTGAAAGTCCGTTTCTTGGAGGACTTTCACCATGGATGCTGCGAAGGTCAGGGAAATAATGTGATATATATAGGGAGTTTCAGTACGTAAATCTCATGAACATATATATATTTTTCTTTTGCCCTTTATCAATCTAGCATTTTATAACTATATACAAATGAAAATAATTTGCAACGAAGAGAGAAAAAAAAACCATATTCCCCCTCATACCAGCACTCACAAATGGACAAAATTTTCCTTCAAATTAAATTGGAGGAAATTTTTTTAACTTAGTGTATTAAATTCACATATCCCCTTAAAGTATGTGATTTTTATATGCATTTTTAGAATCACATGTAATTCTTAAAATGCATGTCAGAAATATATCTTCTTTTTCCGAATAACTTGGACATTGCAAATTGAGTGTTAGTTTGAGCCTTGAAGGGGGTATTTGTACTTTTTTTTTTTTTTTTGTCCGAATAACTTGGACATAAATTTCCTACAATTAGGTTCATTTTTTTAAAACAAGTATCTAAAAGCGACGTGTCATTTAAGCTAATAACAAATTATGTGAGAAGCACATGTCATTAAAAAAAATACATGTTTCTCACATCTTAAGGTTACATGTCACTTTTAAAAGCTGCTTTGTAGAAAATTTTTGTCCTAACTTGAAAAGTGTTAAATCACAATTTATTCAAAAAACTTAAGCTAAGAATAAATGATGAATTTTCTTTATTATTTAATTAATATCGTAACACTCGTTTTCACGTGTGAGTTTAAACTATATATGCTTTAATAAATGAGGCTCATTATGTGAAATATTCATGTGAAATGCAAGTTAAATTATAAAAAAGAAAACTAAACTCATAGAAAAATAATGAATCTAATATTTTAACAAACCTAAAATTTAGAATTGTGAAACGAAATTAGCAACAAAAAGTAGAGTATCATTTCTCCTCTTCACAAGATATGTTTAGGTAGCTTATTACTTACTGCATTATCTTCATATACAAGTTCCTTCTTTATTTTTCTTCTTCATATATAGAGCCATGAAATCTTTTTTCCTTTTCATCTTGAAGTTATTTGGCACAAAGGATTGGAATTATGCCAATGCAAATCTTTTTCTTTTGCCCAGGCACGTGAATGCCACTCAACTTGGGAATAAAGACTTGGTTTTATTCCAATGGTTAGATCTAAGAGCACTCTCACCGGCTATAGGAGATGCTCAAAATGTTCATAGGACAAAGCCTTAAGGCTGCATTAAGTTTTTATTTCTCTAAGTAATATTTACAATATACATCCTCCTATTTATAGGAGAATTATGTTGGATACAAATAGACTTCTACTCTAACTAGGTGGTAGTCTTTAACTATAGCTAGACTTCAACTGTAACTCAGTAATAGTCTTCAAATGTGACTCAGTGATGTAAATCAATGATATTTTTCAACTGATTATTATTCTTGAACTCTATGATATGCTCTAACACTTCACGTGTGAGTTCGAACTCTACATTAATATGTAAAATATTGATTTGAAAAGTGTGGTGAATTATAGAAACAAGAGTTAAACTCATAGAAAAGTATGAATTTAATGTCTTTAGTAAAATTTAGAATTGTAAAAAAAAGAAAAGAAAAAAAAAAGAAAAAGAAAGCAATAAAAATTTGAATATCTTTTTCCCTTCTAACAAGATATGTTTAGGTAGCTTAGAAGTTGGAAGTTAGAATTTATTACTTAATGCATATACAAGTTCTTTCTTTATTTTTATTCTTTATATATGGAGCCATGAAATCTTTTGTTTTTGTCATCTTGAAGTTATTTGGCACAAAGTATTGGAATTATGCCAATTCAAATCTTTTTCTTTTGCCTAGGCATGTGAATGCCATTCAATTTGGGAATAGAGACTTGGTCTTATTCTAATAGTTAGATCTAAGAACACTCTCAATGGCTACTAGAGATGCTTAAAATATAGTAAATGTAGCCATTTGAGCTTTATCCTGATGTATGTATGACTTATGTCATAAGATAAAGTTCTAAAGCTACATTAAACTCTTATTTCTATGAGTAATATTTACAATATAACATCTTCCTATTTATTGGAAAATCATGGTAGATGCAGATATACTTATACTCTAGTTAGATAATAGTCTTTAACTATAGCTATATTTCAATTGTAATTCAGTGATATTCTTCAACTGTGACTATTATTCTTGAACTCTATAATATGCTCTAACACTTCACGTGTGAGTTCAAATTCTACCTTAATATGTAAAATATTGATTTGAAATGTGTGGTGAGTGATAGAAGCAAGGGTTAAACTCATACAAAAGTATGAATTTAATATCTTAAGTAAAATTTAGAATTGTTAAAAAAAAAAAGCAATAAAAATTAGAATATCATTTCCCCTCCTAACAAGATATGTTTAGGTAGCTTAGAAGTTGAAAGTTAGAATTTATTACTTGATGCATATACAAGTTCTTTATTTATTTTTATTCTTCATATATGGAGTCATGAAATCTTTTGTTTTTTTAATCTTGAAGTTATTTGGCACAAAGGATTAGAATTATGCCAATGCAAATCTTTTTGTTTTGCCCCCTCAGTAAGACTGTCACAAATCTCAAAGAGGTAGGTGGCAGAATAAACCTTTCCACTTACTACGTCTATCCTCAAAAATACAATTTGCATGCATATAAGTAAGTGAACGCTACTCAACTTGAGAATAAGAACTTGGTTCTGACATGTCACATTAACTAACAGAATTTATAAGTTTTTTTTGACGAAATTTGATAGAAATGAGTAATTTGTTATTTATGCATACATCATGAAGTTTTCAGAACATTTTGATACCATAAAGCTTATTTCAAATCAGGTAAATAAACCACAAAGGCTAATTTTATTTTTATTTTTTTTAACAAATAACTCAAAACATAAATTCGTCTTCTCGTTGTTGAGCAATCTCGTACATCCTAAGTTATTAATGAAAGGATTATATATATATATATATATATATATATAAGAGAGAAAAAAAGAAGTGTGGTTCATTTTCATCATTCTCTCATTCTCCAAATTTTAAAAATCTTATGTGTGATCCATTAATGGTAATTTTGAAAATTCAGATGATGAAAAGGAGGATGTATAACACGTGGCACCTAAAAGTTAGAAATTATAACTTAGTGCAAATACAAGTTATTTCTTTCTTTTTCTTCTTCGGTGGGCCATGCAAACCTTTTGCTTTTGTCCCTACCATTACAAATCTCAAAGAGATGGCAAGAATATATAACTAATTACCACTTAATGGCGATTCTGAAGAAGGACAAATTGCGTTGTAAGCATAAGGATTTGGTCTTATTATATTCCAAAGGCTGGATATAAGTAGAAATCTTGACTAATTTCTCTCCACAACAAGAACAAACAGCTACTGCCACCAACCCATTTCCTTTAACAAATCCCAAGACTAAAAATCACTTCTCCGTTGTGTGGAAATGGTTCGCACCGTGCACGCCCCCATTTATGTTCGCTCCAGCTCAGGATCAAAAAAGGTAAAAGTGGGGGAACAAGAGTTGGTTCATGTCGACGATTTTCTAAGAGGGGTCTATGGCGCAGTAGAGGTGCGTGTGCACCAAACAGAGGTGAAAAATGATGATGACGAAGAGGAAGTTTTTTGCAGGACGTGCCGGGAACAGATATTGGGTCCCGCTTTAAAATGCTCGGGTAGAAACATCTTCTTTCATCCACCATGCCTCAATCTACCCACCAATGGCAAAGCCCTTATTTTTCACCTCACCGAGGCGCACGATCGCTTGCTCTTCCAAGAAAACGTAGAAAATGATGGCGAGAAGGGCATTGTTTGCTCCGGATGCGAGAAGCGAGTAAAGGGTCGCGGATTCAAATGCCCCACCGCCGATTGCGACTTGGTCTTCCATGAATCATGCGTTGAGCCGCCTACCACGATACAAGACCACCCCTTCCACCCAAACCACACCCTTGTCGGTGAGATGCCAAAGAAAAAATATTGCAATGCTTGTGGTACATGCTGCAATACATACTTCTTCTACAGTTGCAGTGAGTGTGATTTCAATCTTGATTTCACATGCGCTACTTGCTCACAGATTAAGAATGCTGACAACTGCCAACACAAATTCATCTCCTTCTTGAAGCAGATTGAGTTCACTTGCGAAGCTTGTGGTGAGAAAGGCAAGGAGTTAGCCACACAATGTAGAATCTGTCACTTCTTAATTCATGGCAAATGTGCTCGATTTTTACGAACTATCTGGACTGCAAGACATCATCACTCCCTCGCTTTCACCTGTTCTCTTCGTGATCAAGTCGAAGGGACCTCGAATGGCAACATATTATGTAATCTTTGCTGGCGAAAGGTGAAGACAGAGTATGCAACATATTATTGTAAGGAATGCGATTATGTGGCACACTTGGAATGTGCATTTCAAGATGATGTAACTGCAGATCTCAAATTGCTGCCTGAGGAACCCATTGATTTGGTAAGTGATTCTACAGAGGTTGAAGTAGCTGAGCAGATGCAAAATTTTGGCCATCCACATGAGTTAATTCTTAGCAATGAGGAGCTTACGGATGAGAAGCTTTGTGATGGTTGTATGGGATTTATCTGCACCCCGTTTTTCAGTTGTCCACAATGCAACTTCTTTCTTCACAACAAATGTGTTCAACTACCAAAAAAGAAGCGACACCTTCTTCACCCACACTTGCTCACTTGCTTCTCATCGTCAACTTTCTCTGGTGAATTGTTCTCTTGTGATGCTTGTGAACGTGTCAGCAATGGCTTCTCCTATAGATGTGACACATGTGATTTCGACATCGACCTTCAATGTTTTTCAATTTCAGAAACCTTGAAGCATGATTGTCACCCACACTCTCTCTCCCTTGCTGTTAATTCTAATAGAAGCTGCCATGTTTGTAATTGCACTTCTCGCAAGGAACGTGGGGTATTTGTATGCAAGAGTGGTTGCGATTTCACCTTGGGTTTGGAATGTGCAACTCTTCCGCTCGAAGCTAGGCACATATATGATGATCATCCCCTCAAGCTCACTTACAGTGTTGAAGTTCACTGTGAATACTATTGTCTAATTTGCGAAAACGAAAGAGATCCAAATTGTTGGTTCTATTATTGTGAACAATGTGATTTCCCTGCTCATCTCCAATGTGTTTTGGGAAAATATCCATACGTTAGGTTTGGAAATACGTGCACGTCTCAAGATGCTCACGAGCACCCTCTCACTTTTGTCCCAAAGACAGAGTCCTCTCCTCCATGTGATGGTTGTGGTGAGAACTTTGATGGCATGGCCCTAGAATGCACTAAGTGCAAATTCAATGTCCACTACTTAAGTTCATGTCTCAAAAATATAAATTACGAAATCATGCACGCTAGAGAGATGGTTGGAGAAAGCCAAGCAGCATAGCCCCAGACTCACTCAAAGCACGGAGATTTGAAAGTTTATTAGGAATCATTGAACTTTATCTCTCCTCAGAGGTTTGCTTATTTCTTTTATTATTTAAGTTAAAGAAAATATAATTTGGTCAAGAATTTATCAATATGTATTGTATATTGTGCTTATGCACATGGAGCTTGTTGATGCATGATATTAATGGGAATGATGTTTCTCTTTATTGTCAATGTTGTGTCAATGAGGATTTACATATTTGGATACTTGTGTTTAAGCTAAAGTTTATCTTCCTTTTTTTTTTTTTTTCTAAAAAAAAAAAAAACAGCCATTCTCAATGTCATACTCATGTATATATAAAATATTGGAATTCCTTGTTAGTATTAAACAATCGTATAGTTACGAATAGTTCCCTCATTTTGAGTGAGTGTTCAAAAAACAAAATCAACGCACTGTTTGCTAGAAACACATATACTTGAACACCTATAGCTAGCAAAATCAGCCATTGGCGGCCTCCTTATCATGTGAGGGTTTGCTTGTAAAAATGTTTATTTTGTGGACTCTTTAATTTGCAGGTTTTTATTGGGTATGGAGATGGACCAAAACTATTAAAATTTGAGGAATGTTAGGCTTACAAACAAATTTTACAACATGATTAAAAAGAAAACATTATGTTGTAAAAGTTTTTTTGTAAAATTTGTTTGTAAGCCTAACATTTTTCTTAAAATTTTGCACTATATTGCTTACCCTTCAAATTAGTTCTTTAATTTGCAATGTTTTTTTCCGAATTAAAATATTGTATCAAATCCTTCCAAATTACAAAAAATTTACATAATAAAAAAAATCTAAATAAAAAAATAATTAAATAAAAAATAAAAAAATAAAAGCTTAGGCCCAAAAACTTTCGAGAAAATGCCGCTTGATCAGCATTGAAGACAGAATGGAATCAAAAGACTTTAAAACGTAAATGCATACAACTTGATCGATGACAAGAAACGGGATGAGCCAATATATAGAATATTGCAAGAACTAGAAATTTGAAAATTCATAGACTAAATTCAATTAAAACACTCGGAGTTAGGACACCGTCGAAACTCAATTGGGACATTGCTAAGACTGAGTTAGGACTTGGTCAGGACCTGATTGGGACACCGTCGAAATCCGGTTAGGACACCGTCAAGACTTGGTTGGGACTTGGTCAAGACCTGCCGGGACATTGTTGGGATCTAGTTAAGACATTGCTCAGACTCAGTTGGGACCCAGGCAAGACCCGCCGAGACCCGGATGAGACATCGCCAAAACTCCATCAAGACCTGCTTGTTGTGACTTAGTCAGAACACCGACGGGACTCAGTTAAGACACCACCGGAACTTGGTCGGAATATTTTCTTAATTTAAAGTTTAATATAAGTTTATGATTTTTCGTATGCATCAATAAAAGACCGAAAAATGTTTTTCAGAAAATTATTTTTTAAGAATATTTTTCCAAAAAAAAAACGGAGCCAAGAAGGGAAATGTGAGGGGACTTCTATCATCTGTTACTCGGTTTGCCATAGGTTAAGTTACACGGATGTCTCATGAAACATGGGTTAGTGTGGTGTGATGGTCAAGGTTTCCACGTACTCTTGCTGTATTTTTGCTGTCACAGGAAATCAGGAGGGTGGCCGGAGATTTCAGCTTGAAAGGTTGGGGCCTTTTATTCTTGTGTCAGCGTGAAAGAAACTCTACGTTAGTAAAATAAAAGATTTAGAATTGTGAAATGAAATAAGCAATTAAAATTAATTAGAATATAATTTCATCTCCTCACAAGATATGATTACGTAGAAATTAGAAGCCAGAATTTATTACTAACAGCATATAATTTCAACTTCAACAATTAAGACTCTTAATATTTTTTATATAATTATTCTAATGTATCAATATTAGCTAATTAACATTAACAGTCGTAGGTGTTAGACACCGAACAGCAGAGATTTTCCCGCATATATATAGTAAACATAGAAACACAAACATGCACACTCTTAAAATTAATATACTTTTTTAAAATTACTATTAAATTTGGGATAAATAATTATTGAGCCATCAATTAAAAAACAAAAAAAACAAAACATGAGTCTTTTTCTAGCATAGATCGAGATGAGATCAGTAGGGAATGATCTTCCAAATCTGGTTATCCCCGCCGTGCCACTGCCACAGCCATACAGTAGTGCCATCACGCACAGAACCACCTCCGGATTTCTCTTCGCCAACAAAAGCATCCACATTCAGTCCAGTGTTATTCGCCATTCTTATAGCTCGGAAGCCTTCACCCAACTCATCATTGGCCTCAGTCCACAGGATGGACTCGTCAAGAACATCAGCAGATTCAGCACTACTGTAAGATTTCAGCTGCACAGGATGAGTGTCTCCAATGGCGTGCTTCATTGCCTGACCGGTGGCTTTGTTAACAAGAGCAAAGCTTGGAAACCCGTTTACGTCATTCACTCTTGTGCCGTAGTCTTCTTTGTACCAGTGCTGCAACTCATCTGACGGATCAGATCTCGCGAGAATGACGTGGCCGTCTCGGATTGTGACCGAGTAGGTGGGGTCCGCCTTCGAGAACACCCTGAAAGTCTGCCTCCGCCTAAATGGGAAGCAGGGAAAATTCAGGCACATTATTAATTTAATCAATTAATTAATTAATGTGAAATATACGGAGTTTCAGTAGCTGCAGCTAGCTGGAGCTTTAGTTGATGAGGAAGAAGACACTTATAGGGGAAGAAGAAGGGTGCCATTGTAATTTTACAAGGCATTTTATATATATATATATTTGCCCTTTATCAATCTAGCATTTTATAATATACAGATGAAAATAATTTGCCAAAAAAAAAAAAAAAAAAGAAACTCATTCCCCGTCATATCAACACTCACTAATGGACAAAGTTTTTTGTCCAATTCAAACTAAGAAGAAAAGAATATATATTTTTTATTTAATTAATACTGTAGCACTCTCATTTACGTATTGATTCAAACTCTGTCTCAATAAATAGGGCTCAATATGAGAAATATTAATTTAAAATGTAAGGTAAATCATGGAATTTAATGAGGTTAATATCTTTAACAAAAGTAAAATTTAGAATTGTGAAGAAATAAGCAACAAAAAAATTAGATTATCATTTTTAGAATTTATTACTTAATTTCTTTATTTTTCTTCTTCAGTGGGCCATAAAATCTTTTGCTTTTATCCCTTCGATTCTTCGAAGTATAGTTGGCACCAAGGACTGGAATTCTGCCAAATTCCAATGCAAACTCCACTTGGGAATAAAAACTTGGTCATGTTCCAAGGGTTAAAGTCTCTTCCCTTTCTTAGATATAAGAAAATTAAATTCTCAAAAGTTTCAAAAAAGGCACAAGTAACAATACTTGGGTAGCATTTGGACTTTATTATTCATTATTTTAATATAAAGTATTTATTTCACTTATCTCTTTTCTCTTTTCTTTGCCTTCTTTATTCGAAAATGTGTTAAAATTTTGTAAAGAAACATGAGAATAGGTGGAGAATTTATTTTTTTGTAAAAAATTAGAACTTCACTTAACCCCCAACATTATTGCGGTTTTTGCTTGCAATTAGCCTGCCTATACTTCAACAACACTCAATTTATCCATCTTTCAATATTTTTTCAATGTCACCTATCCCATAGGATTTTTTTGTTAAATTCTGTCAAAATTTTCAAAATACCCATTATATATATATTTTTCTTAGATTTAGGTATGGATATTTTTGAAAATTCTGTTAAATTATAACCAACACCTAAATCCTTGCAATTTTTTTTTTTTTTAAATGCATTTTGAGAATCTTGACACCTCTCCGATAGTTATCAATAGGCCACCTCCTCCCCCTGGCTGTCGTAGCCCTTTTTTTTTTTTAAAAAAAAAATAATAATAATAATAGTAATTTTTAAGTTTTATATATTTATTTTTTTAATATAATTTTTTTATTAAGAGTGGCATGTGTCATCATTTTATTGGTGGTGACATGTCATATTAACGAAATTTGTCAATTATTTTGATGAAATTTGATTACATGAACTAAATTGTTATTTTGGCCTACCCCGAAAATCATTTAAATTATTTTTTATACCATATGAAGAGATTTATAGTTTAAGCCAATTATATGGACTAATTTTGCATTTATATCCTAACCCTACTTTTGAGAATTTTGTTGTGATAAAAAAAATTTGGGAATTCAAATCTATTCATCGATGTTGGGCAAAATTTTGGTATAGGCAAAAGAGTAAATGGAAAGATTTTGTATTAGACTTACACAGGACAACCTCATATAATATTTTTTGAAAACTCCCACGTGCATAAAGAGATTTTATAAATAAAGTTTGATAAATGTTATAGTTCTTCGTAGTATTTTCCTGGTATTACGTGGATTTTTTTTTTAAAAAAAAAAAAATGAGGGACCAGTCGGGTAATTTTTTTTATTTTTTTAAGACAATAATATCTACGTAGGATCAGGAGAATACCATGATGTACTGGAGCATTCCTCATAAAGGTGGTTTTTTTTTTGTTTTTTTTTTAATTTTATTTTTTAACTTGGCAATGCTGACCTCAACTTTTTGTAAAAGATGTTGACTTGTGAAGTGAAACTATATAGGACCATATATAGGTCTAAAAAAGGGAATTCATGAGTGTGCCATTCTTTCTTTCTTTTTTCTAATTGATCGAGAAAAAATATTACAAGGGAATATCCTTACCATTCAATGTGTTATTCTGATTGCTTCTAACCACTCTCTCAAGCACATTGTACACAAAAAGGGAAAGGAATAGCGCGGGTTGCTCATGGATTATGATTTTACTGTTGTGGTGCTTTATTTGTTTTATCTTCAAAGAACCTTGTGTGATATTTCTAGCTAGTTAATGAGTTTGTAATGTATAAATTCAAAATGGATTACAGTTATTAAATAAAGACATGTTTGAGGAGGTGGCTATTTTGTAGGATTTTACTTTATACTAGCTAGTTGAGAATCCTCTATTCCACAAAGTAGTGTATACTGGTTTGTAGTTTGAAGGATGTGGTTTGGTCTTGGTTGCATTGTTTTAGCCTATATATGTTGGGAGGTATGATGAGGAGAAAACTAAGGTTTCGTTTGTTTCGACATAAAATGTTTTTTGCTGAAATTGTTTTTAATATTTGGCGTGTACAACAAATTATAAATACTTTTTATATTTTCATTCAATCTTATTAACCTATAAAAATCTATTTTTATTCACAACATAAACAATATTAATATAATTATTTTTTAAAAAAATTAACCTAAAAATTTGAGTTCAGGTGGTAGCCTGGTTTGACAGCGGTATGGTGATTTGAAAATGGTAAGCTCAAACTTGAAAAATAGTTTATGGTTTTAGAAAAGGGAAATCATTTTACAGAAATTAAATAAGCTTTTTCGGTCAAACTGAAAATGTTTTCGGTTGACTATTATTTTCCGTCACACCAAACATTGAAAAATACAAAAAATAATTTTCAAATATCATTTTACACCAAAACAAACATAGCTTAAATTTTGTCAAAAAAAAAAAGAAATCCTGGATAGCTTGGCATTCAGCAAAGGGAATTTAAACGGGAAGGAAAACCCATGTG
This sequence comes from Corylus avellana, assembly GCF_901000735.1. Lineage (NCBI taxonomy): Eukaryota > Viridiplantae > Streptophyta > Magnoliopsida > Fagales > Betulaceae > Corylus > Corylus avellana. The sequence continues at coordinate 2,234,372 of NC_081548.1, forward strand.
TTGTCCAGAAAATAAAACTATGGACAGCATGCATGATTCTCATTAAACTCTAAGGATTTGGTCTGAAGAAAACTTCTCTAAACAAATTCATTTGATTAAATGTAAGACTTTGGCGAAAAGGGGTAAATATCAAAGCTCATTGGCCCACCAAGTAAGTAAACTAATCTGAAAACCCCCAACAAATTAGTTAAAAATATTGTTCTTTATCAAACTACCTAAACAAACCATTTGGCCAAGGGGGTGGCGAGCCCGCCCCTATTTAGCTGGCGTAGGGTGGCGAGCCACCCCTAAATGGTTTGTTTAGGTAATAGTTTGAAAAATAATTGTCAATTTGCTCGATCCCTAAGTCTCATTTGCAACTTTACATGCCCACTTACACAATCCTCTCAATTTATATCACCTTTGGGCTTGTCAGGTCTAGTCCATTAAAATAAGCCCAGTATATAACTATATATTGTCGGTCATGAGCTTTTTAGATGGGATGAACACAAGTACGTAGAGATTAACAAGAAGAAGAAGAATTACAGGAAACAAGAAAACAAACACAAAACAGAACAACAAATGGAAAATATTATTTTTTTAACAACAATCCAAAGCAAGCCCTTTTTGCAACTCGGGACAATCGTTGCGACGAAGCAAATTTGTGTGAATATTGCCAACAAAACTAGTTATAGCGGCCCATAGTGTAATGTTTTTGGTCCCGAACTCGACCTTATGATCGAGTGTAGTCCATATGAGTCCAATTTACTTGGTATTTCAGTTGAGCCCATGCATTATTCAAGTTGTAGAATTGAATACCAATGATAAGGGCAATCTGTCAAGTTGCACCAAAAGTTGTTGTGAAGGAGCATTTGTTCCCTCCAATTTTATTGCTTATTTATAAGTTAGTCTAAGAGCATTTCCAGCAGCTTCCTCGTCATTTTCCCTATATTTAAGGATCAAAACTACTTTTTACTTCCTTATGTCAAAATACACCCCAATAGCTTCCCTTAATCATTCCCTATATCATTAAAATATTTATTTTTTTAATTATATTATATATATGAGAGGAGAGAGGAGAGAGAATTGTAAGAGGAGAGAGGAGAGAGGAGAGTGTAAAGAAGAGAGAGAAATGTTTTTTTTGAATTTAATAATCATAAGGATCGCAATAGTGGAACCCTATACTTTGGGTTCTACTGTAGTGATCCTCATGGTTGAGGCTCATTTAGGGAATCTGCTGTGGGACATTTTTTGTGATTTTTTGAACATATTCCCTACACATAGGGAACAGACTCCCTTATAGGGAGTCTGCTGGGAATGCTCTTAGTCAAATTGAGTTCAAACCCATATAAAACATGAAGCACGGACTATATATAAAATTAATCTATTAATCTATGGTCAATTTCCTGAAATATCAGTTAGAAATAGTACAAAATGGTATTTGGGTGAAACCAATTTGATAGTTAACAACATGTCTCACAAACTTTAATGGCATAATCATTTATTTATTTATTTTTTGTAATAAACAAACGTTCTTGTATCTGTTAAAATATTGATTAAGTGATTAAATTTACTTCTTCCTATCAGCTTAAGCTTTTGGGATAATTGGTAGTTTAACATGGTATCAGAGCCAAAGATCGTGGGATCGAACCTTGACTCCGTCAAATCACCCCCCATTTAAATTAAATATTCCACGTGTTGGGCCTCACCTATTAAAAGGGAGTTTGAGTCCACACGTGAGGGGGAGTGTTAAAGTAAAAGGGAGTTTGAGTCCTCACGTGAGTGGGAGTGTTAAAGTATTGATTAAGTGATTAAATTTACATCTTCCTATCAGCTTAAGCTTTTGGGATAATTGGTAGTTTAACAGTATCACTAAAAATGAAGAAAAAAAAAAAACTGAGATTTTTTATTTTTTAAAGAAGTTAAATAAAATAAAAACTAAAATTTGAAAGGTGTTAAGACACCGATACTTATTCAAAAAGCTTAAGTTAAAAGAAAATGATTAATTTTTTATTTAATTAATACTTTAGTATTTCCTATAAAGTGTGGGCCCAAATTCCGCCTCAATGAATGAGACTAATATGTAAAATATTTATTTGAATTGTGAGGTGAATTAAAAAAAAAGGTTACACTAATTTAATATCTTAACAAAAGTAAAATTTTGGTATTGTAAAAATAAATCAGCAATCAAAATTAGAATATACTTTCACCTTTTTGCAAGATATGTTTACCTAGCTTACAAGTTAGAAGTTAGAATTTATTACTTACTTAATACACAAGTTAATTCTTTCTCTTTCTTTTTCTTTTTAACTCTAACAAAGAAAAAATTTAGAACTACGAAAAGAAAGAAGTAATTAATCAAAATTAGAATATTCTATCACCTCCTCACAAGATAAGTTTACGTAGCTTAAAAGTTAGAAGTTATAATTTATCAGCTAACTTCATATATAAGTTATTTCTTTTTCTTTTTCCTTTTCAGCTTGACAAAGAAAAATTTAGAACTATGAAAAGAAAGAAGTAATTAATCAAAATTAGAATATGCTTTCACTTCCTCACAAGATATGTTTGGCTAGCTTAAAAGTTAGAAGAAAGAATTTAGGTAGTTATAAAAGATTATGTATGAGAGTGGAGATGCCCCATTATTTCATATTTTATTGTTTCTTAAAGTTGCCACTTATTCAAAAACCTTAAATTTGGAAGAAAAAAAAATGATAAATCTTTTTTTATTTAATTGATACTTTCACATTCTACTTTATGTATAGACGTCTCAAACTCCACCTCAATTAATGAGGTCCAATTAACATGCGAAATATTCATTTGAAATATGAAGTGAACTATAAAAACAGGGTTTAATTCATTGAACATGATGAATTTAACATCTTAACAAAAGAATATTTTAAAATTGTGAAAAAAAAAAATCAAAATTAGAATATACTTTAACCTTCTCACAAGATATGTTTACTTAATTTGCAAGTTAGAAGTTAGAATTTATTACTTACTGCATTTACAAGATATTTCTTTCTTTTATTTTTTTTATTTTTTTCCTTCTTGAGTGGGCAATGCAACTCTTTTGCTTTTTTTTTTTTTTTTTTTTTTTTTTTTTTTTTTTTTTTTTTCACATGGGAAGTTACTTATCGCAAATGATTGGAATTTGGGCAATGCAAATCTTATGCTTTTAAGTCAAAGAGGCGGCATAATATATACTTTACCACCTACCTGAAATAGACCCAAATTTGTTTGGATCATATTAATATTATACCGAGCTAACTTTTCTTCATATAATTTTTTTTTTTTCAAAATAAAACTTTAACATCTCATGTCTATGTGTTGAGTATGTTGATACCATTACAAATAGCATATGATCGAATTGATTTTGGAGTTATATCGTACAACTAGGTCTCATAGATTGATATGGACAAAAATGTTTAGAGATTTAGTTTTCACATAATAGAGGGAACAAGTGATTCATTTTCTTGGAAAAATTTCCAAGCAAGAGATTAATGGTTGTCAATTTTTGTGAGGGACTAAGTGTTTGCTCAAATTGAGTTGAAAAAACGAGTTTATTAAACTAACATTTGTCCTTTGAGCATATATTTCTCATATGCATTTTAAGAATTATATGTAATTTTAAAATGCAAGTGAGAATCACATTCTATGAAATATATTTAGATTTATAACCGTTCATCGTTTCATTTTATGACATATATCTATATTCATATTCACATAAGTCAAATTATATCATCCTTTTTTTACACGACTTACTTGAAAAATATGTCTTACGAAGAGAACTTGCAATTCATAGGCTATGTTAGAATCTGTATAGATAAAATTTTATCCATTTCAAGTGAAATCGAGAGAGTTAAAATGGAGAGGATCTATTTTATGGTTTAGATTAAATTTCACAGATTTAATGGTATATATGTTGCCATGTAACACTATGTACATAGTTATATGCAACAAAACAAAATCTTAATACTAATATAGATCATCTCCATTTTACGTCATTTAAATTTTAAATGACACGACATTATGTGTACCGTATGAAACCATATGTACCGTTAGATGCAATAAAACAAAATCTTGATAGTAAAACAGATTCTCTCATTCTATGTTTGTCTGTTTTATTTCACTCAAGTTGAATTTTAGTCGAGTCCAATCCATTATATTTAAGTCATGATTATAAGTTGAAAGTCCAACATTGTCGGTCATGAGCTCTTTTTATTTTTAGACGAGATGAAACAAGTAGAGATTAACAAGAACAAGAAAGATTATAGGGAAACAAGAAAATAAACCAGAGGGTATTTCAAAAATCTCTTTCAACCGGAAAGAAGGTACTTAATTAGTTTGCACAAAATTGTGGATTTCAGTGGGCCATGCAAATGATCGATCTGCTTTATTCACCTGGAATGGAATTAGCGAATTAGCAAATCTATTCTTGCTTTGTAGGCAAGTGAACGTTCCAATTCAAGAGTTGGTACTCTTAATTATTCCAAAGTAGAAACAAATAAATATTGATGAAGCAATTGAATTCCCTCTGGCCTCCACGACAACAACAACACCAAACCAACCAAACAGCAGGCTTTCCAAGAAAAAGAAAAAATACAAACAAGTAACCACTTCCATCTTCAAATCTTTGTACATCTAACACTAGTACTACTACTACTCGGATCCTTATTATTTTCTAAGACTCATCCATATGAAGAAGGAGCACATCATCGAAAAGTTGCTAAGAGAGAGATATTATTGGGATGCAGAGCTGTACGCAACCAATATTGATGGCGATAAGAAAGTTGATTGTAGGGCGTGCCGGAAACCGATATTGGGTGCCGCTTTTACATACTGGGGTAGGTACATGTTCTTTCACATATCATGCTTCAATGCACCCACAAATCACAAAGCCCTTTTCTTACACTTCGGCCGGCGGCAGCATGATCCATTCATCTTCACAGAAGAAGTGAAAAATGATGGCAAGGAGGATGTTAACGTTGTTTGCTTTGGCTGCGACAAGCCAGTATTTGGTCCCCGATACAAATGCTCCACCTCCCATTGCAATTTGGTCCTCCATCAATCATGCGCTGAGCTGCCTCCCCAAATACAATACCCTTTCCACCCAAACCACGCCCTTGCTCTTGTTAAGCCAAAGAATAAACATTGTAATGCTTGCGGTAAAAACTGCAATGCATACCCCTTCTACCATTGCAGTGAGTGCGATTTTAATCTTGATTTCACATGTGCAACTACCCGCTCGCAAATTAAAATAAATACTGACGACTGTCAACACACATTCATCTCTCTCTCCAAGAATTTTCAATTCACTTGTGAAGCTTGTGGCGAGGAAGGCAATGAGTTCGCCTCCCTATGTACCATATGTCAACTCTTGATTCACACCAAATGTAGTCAATTTTCATGCATCATCATAATTACAAGTCATGATCACTCACTTACTCTCATCTACTCTCTTTCTCAAGTCAAAGAGCACAATGATATATTTTGTAATCTTTGCTATCAAAAGGTGAAGACAAAGTATGGAGCTTATTATTGTAAGGAATGCAGTTACGTGGTCCACTTGACATGTGCATTTAAATATAAAGAAGATGCATATCTCAAGTTGATGCGTGAGGAATTCATTGATTTACAAACAAATGTTATGGAGGTTGAAGGGGCTAGGCAAATACGACATTTTAGCCATCAACATGATTTAATTCTTAGCAATGAGGAGCTCATGACGAATGAGCCTTGTGATGGTTGTAAAGGATTAATCTTCACCCCGTTTTACAGTTGTATACAATGCAACTTTTTTCTCCACAGTAAATGTGCTCAACTATCAAAAAATAAGCGACATCCACTTCATCCACACTTACTCACCCTCTTCTCAAAGTCATCTTTTGTTCTTGGATCATTCTCATGTAAGGCTTGTCAACGTCTCAGCAATGGCTTCGCCTATGGATGTGGAATGTGTGGTTTCTACTTTGACCTTCAATGTTGTTCAATTCCGGAAACTCTGAAACATGAAGGTCACCAACACTCTCTCTCCCTTGCTGTTAATTCTAGTAGAAGATGTCATGTTTGTAATTTAACTTCTGATGACAAACCTTGTGTGTTTGTATGCACTAACTGTGATTTTGCCTTGGGTTTCGAATGTGCAACTCTTCCGCTCGTAGCTGGGCACAAAGATGACGATCATCTCCTCAAGCTCACCTATAGTGTTGAAGCTCATTGCGAAGAATACTATTGTCTAATTTGCGAAAAAGAAAGAGATCCCAAACAATGGTTCTATTATTGTGCCGAATGCAACTTTTCTGCTCATTCCGAATGTGTTTTAGGAAAATATCCATACATTAAGTTTGGAAGTACTTTCACATCCGAAAATAAACACGAGCACCCTCTCACTTTTGTCCCAAAGACTAAGTCATCTCCTCCATGTGATGCTTGTGGTAAGACTTTCGATGGCTTGGCCCTAGAATGCACTCAATGCAAATTCACTGTCCATCGCTCGTATATTTGTCTTGAAAAAAATAACTGACAAACTCTCCTCGAAGTGATGATTAGAGAAAATCAGCAACGGAGATTTCGGAGTTTACTAGCTGTTATGGAAGTTTTTTCTCTCTTGAGATGTTTAGTTATATTATTAATTAATTATCTAAGTTGATGAAAATAGAATTTGGTCAAGAAGTTGTCAAATTTGTATTGTATATTGTGTTTATGCTCATGTTTATGGAGTTTGCTGGTGCATGATATTAATGAAAATGGTGTTTCTCTTATTTATTTTATTATTATTATTAATTATTATTAATATTTAGAACTCCAGTCCCTATGTCATGCTCATTTCTGACATAACAGGATCTTTTTCTATATCATGCTATTCAAAAAGAGGACTGCTAAGGAGCTGAACAAATAAATCCAGAAAAATTTTCAAACCGACGTGGCAAATCGTGAGTGACGGATAAGGGAGAGAGAATTGTATTTTTTTAATTTAAAAACTCTTGTCACATCAATTTGGTAAATTTTCTGGATTCATTTGTTTGGTTCCCTAGCACTAGCCATTCAAAAAACAAAAATCTGAACTGTTGGCCGAATATGAATTGAAAACACAAAACCAACCGTTTGCTCGAAACACATACACATGTCTAGCAACAGCAACATGCTACAGCCACGAACACAGCTACGTGTCCAAGAACAACAACTTAAAACTTATAATTGCTTTCTAATGTTTATCAGTGCAGATTTAGATGATAATGATGATGATGAAGAAACATCCAAGTCGACCAACACTGTTGAAATAATGATGATGCAGAAATTATAGCGGAAGCAATATAGAAAATAAACACAAAAAACTTATGGGTGGTTCGGTGTTAGACACCTGCGCGTCCACCACTTGAAATACCCATAAGGGCTACATTGTGCTTATTAACTTGATTTGTCTACAATACAAATGTCCCTATTTATAGGGTAGTGTCTAAATTCACATATAGTAATCAAATTCTCTTGATTTGATTACAATCTCAATATTTGATTACAATCAACTCATAAATACATAATATTTGATATCAACATTATTATCGAATATACAGAAAATATAATATATTTTCTGTATATTCTAACAAACATGGGCGAGGCTTACATGCGGTACTTCCAAGGTAGTTTGGATGGAAGGCTGAGATCTTTTAATGGATTTAAATATTAATTTTTTAAAGAAATAATATAAAATTCAATATTTAATTAAAAAAATTAAAACTAATAAAAAATGAAACCCCTTGGTCTCACTGTATCTCTCTCTCTTTTCCCTGAAATTCTTCCCCTCTCGTCAAATCTCCCTCTCTCTTTGTTTCTAAAATCTGTTAAGGAGAGGGCGATTAAATAAAGAACAGAAAAGGAGAAGAAAGGAGGTGTAGATGACGCGTGAAAACAGAGAAAAAGAAAGAAGAAAACAAAGAAAGAGGAAAGGGTTAGGAAGCCGGTGGATTGTCAGCGTGAAGAATAGAGGGGAAGAGAGAAAAAGAAGAAAAGAAAACAAAGGGGTGGTTGAAACCAACCGCAGGCCCTTGGAGTGGTCAGGCCACCCCCAAAACCCAAACTTTTTTTGAAGTTTTTTTTCTTCTTTTGGCCTTTTAGGGGTGGCCGGACCACCCCCTTGGCCATGGGGTGGTTCGTCCATCCCAGACCGACCATCTTTGGCCAAAATGGGGTGGCTGGAACCACCCCTTGGCCAAAATTGTGCACCCAAAAAAAAGAAAACAAACAATCAGAGTAGAATTTTACCAACCAAACATACCAAACACTTTCGGAAATCATATACCCAGAAAAAAATTTCAATCTTTGCCTAAATTTTCTGCAATTATAGGCCCATAATATGGTACCCACAATCAAACATCAGAAACTTCAGGTCTGAACTTGTGAGAGAGAGAGTCACCAAGCATAACGACGTAGGTGAGAATCTGCAGAGGAGTATTTATTTATTTATTTTATTTTATTTTAATTTTTTTTCTTCTAATTATTGAATATTTTAATATTTAACGAATTTTATATTATTACTCTAAAGAAAATAATTTTCTAATACCCCTCAATAGATCTCAGCGGTCCAACTAAACTACCGTAGATTGCGGTAGTTTAGTTGAACCGCACCTAAGCCTCGCCCAACAAACACTATGCTCTTAGCCTAATATAAATGATCCCCAAAATTAAAGATTAGCAATTCGAATAGCAATTTTGATGGAGAGTTAAATAAAGAAAAAAACAGCCAAGTCGATCAACTCATGACCTTACTATTTAAATCATATCATCACACTTCCATCAATACTACTTGACACCACTTATTGGAATCTATGCACTTGGACTATGCTATTGTTTGTAGTGGATGCCAAGCGAGCTGGGCTTTTACGAGTATTGTCTTGATGGAAGAACAAGCAAGTGTGATTAATAGTACCGATTTCCATCAAATGTGGTAGTTCAATGGTCTCAAGGGAATCCCAATGAGGTTGGGCATGCACTAGGGCCTAGGTTCAACTCCCGCAATGGAAATCCCTTAGCCTATTAGTGTTAGCCACCTTGAGTCTCATTGATGCCCTGGTAGGGCAGGTGTTAAGCTATGGCTTGGTCGGTCTTAAGGGAGCACCTGCGGTTCCCATCGTCTAGGCCCCTCTTGAGTGGCGCCCTGCGGATTGGTACTACTATGATCACGCCCAAGTAGGATAGCTACAATTGGCCTCCCCCTCCAACCTTTTTAATTAGAAAAAAAAAATACTACCGATTGAGAAATCACCACTTATTTTAAATGTTTAAATTGATAAAAATAAGTAAATTAATCAATACTTTAATACTTTTCTTCACTATGAAGTGAGGGTTCGAACTCATAAATCTCTGGGTCTAATATCATGTTAAATCACCACTTGTTCTAAAGGCTTAAGCTGATAAGAAGAAGTAAATTTAATCATTTAATCAAATAATTTAACACTAATACCAATTAACTTGGTATTTCAGTTGGGTCCATGTATTGTTAAAGTTGCAGAATATCAATGAAAGGCAATCTATCAAATTCAGTTTAAGAAACCCATTAAAAAAACTCTTAGTGACCGGAGGCGGTGATCGGAGATGTTCCTTAAAGTAACAATACCGAAACTTATTCAAAAAGCTTAAGTTAAAAGAAAATGATTAATTTTTTTATCTAATTAATACTTTAGTATTTCCTATAAAGTGTGGGCTCAAATCCCGCCTCAATGAATAAGACTGCCATGTAAAATATTGATTTGAATTGTGAGGTGAATTAAAAAAAAAACAAGGTTACACTAATTTAATATCTTAACAAAGGTAAAATTTAGTACTAATCAGCAATCAAAATTAGATCAATATACTTTCATTTCCCCACAAGATATGTTAACCTAGCTTACAAGGTAGAAGTTAGAATTTATCACTAACTTTATATACAAGTTAATTCTTCCTTTTTCTTTTTCTTTTTCTTCTTCATCTCGACAAAGAAAAATTAGAACTATAAAAAGAAAGAAGTAATTAATCAAAAATCAGAATATTCTATCACCTCCTTACAAGATATGTTTATGTAGCTTACAAGTTAGAAGTTAGAATTTATCACTAACTTCATATATAAGTTATTTCTTTTTCTTTTTCTTTTTCCTTTTCAACTTGACAAAAAAAAAAATTAGAACTATGAAAAGAAAGAAGTAATTAATCAAAATTAGAATATGCTTTCACTTCCTCACAAGATATGTTTAGGTAGCTTAGAAGTTAGAAGAAAGAATTTAGGTAGCTGTAAAAGATCATGTATGAGAGTGGAGATGCCCCATTATTAACCGTTTTAATTTTGAAACAAACCAAAGTGAAGTTATTCCCACTTTTTTTTTTTTTTTTTGTTAAGGTTGATAAATTTCGACACAACCTATTAACCCTCCTCCTTTGCAGTTTCATTTTATGTTGGCTTTGGGGGCACGTTCATCGACACAATGGCACATTGACACAATTAGTAGTTTGGAAAGAACATAGACCATTTTGTGGTAGTTTTAGAGAATATGTGTACTTTTTTCTAAATTATATATATAATTTGACAATTATATATGAAAATATTGAAAGATCTAAAGAAAATAACTATTGTATTCAAATACAATGATATTTCACATGATTGAAGTGATAATTAATTAGGTAAGGCTAGCATATTAGAGACCCCTTTCACAGTCGGGGGAATCATCTTGATGGAACAAGCGAAAGTAAATGTTGCCTAGTTGTAGCGGCCTATTGTGTGATGTTTTTGGTCTTGATCGAGGAGTCCAATTAACTTGATATTTTAATTGAGTCCATGCATGTATTATTCAAGTTGCAAAATAGCAATAAAAGGTACTCAATCTGTCAAATTGAACAAAAAGTTAATGTGTTGGATTTTATTGTTTCTTAAAGTTGCCACTTATTCAAAAACCTTAAATTTGAAAAAAAAAATGATAAATCTTTTTTTATTTAATCGATGCTTTCACATTCTACTTTACATATGGACTCAAACTCAGTCTCAATTAATGATGTCCAATATGCGAAATATTCATTTGAAAGATGAAGTGAACTATAAAAATTGGGTTTAATTCATTGAAAATGATGAATTTAACATCTTAACAAAAGAAAATTTTAGAATTGTGAAAAAAAAAAAAAAAAAGCAGTCAAAATTAGAATATACTTTCACCTCCGCACAAGATATGTTTACTTACCTTATAAGTTAGAAGTTAGAATTTATTACTTATTGCATTTACAAGTTATTTCTTTCATCTTAACAAAAGAAAATTTTAGAATTGTGAAAAAAAAAAAAAAAAGAAGAAAAAAAAAGAAATCAAAATTAGAATATACTTTCACCTCCTCATAAGATATGTTTACTTACCTTACAAGTTAGAAGTTAGAATTTATTACTTACTGCATTTGCAAATTATTTCTTTCATTTTCTTTTTCTTTTTTCTTTTTTTTTTCTTTTACTTTTTATTTTTCTATTTCTCAACGGGTGTTTAAGGCTTGACAAGCAATTGGTTGGATCAATGGAAACAACTCTGCAGAAGTCCAACCCGAACTCTTTAATTGGGTGAAAGAGCTATATGTCTAGGAAATTATCCAAGCATACGGTCATCTACGTACATGTATTGGAAAACTTTTAGATACCCATAAGTATGCACTTTAGGAGTTTGATAAATTGACTAAATGTCAATTGGCTAATATATATATATTTTTTCTAATTTAATTGGTTAATTGTATATACAATAAACATGCTCTAAAAATAGTTGTTTTACCAAAAGCAGAAGCTTTGCAAGATTTTATATTTTGCTTTCGATTCTCCATTTTGATCCTAATTATGTGACTCATCTAGTCATCTGTATGTTTTCTAGTAAACTAAAAAAAAAAAAAATAAATAAAAAAAAAGGTTTCTAACTAATTTATTTTCCTTTTCTTCTTCTTCGTGAACAAAAAAAAAGGTTGCATAATTTATGTTATTTTAGTGGAGTGTTGTGATTTACCATGTTCCAATTAAAAACAGCACCTTCAGGCCATCAAAATGTAATATGGATTGTCCATGTGAGTGTTGAGAGAAGAAGCAACACAAGTAAGACCATCAAACACAAAACTTAGTATAAATTAAGATAAAATCACAAGCATTTAAAGTTTGAACATCAACTTACTATTGACTGTTAACATCAATATTGCAAAATTATGTTAGACGCTTGACAAACTTAAGAAGCATTTAAAATGTGTCCCTTGATTCACAAAAGCCTCTATATCCACTAACCCCTAAAAATATTTCATTTGTCACCTAAATATCAAAGTTGAAGCAGAAGCAATGCCAAAATAAAGTCAGAGATCACAATGTAAATTACTCCAAGAAGAGTATGTACCCTGCCCACCAACACCAAAACCCAAAACAAATATACCAAAATACACACTTGAAACTAAAACATTTAACATTTCCAATTGGGCTTGCTTTTGCTCCTCTTTGCATGTGCGTCGTCCACTGCATCTTTGACAACTCGTTTTCCTTTTGCAACACCCTTCTTGGATGTTATTGGTCCTAGAGCTGGAGCTAGAACCTTCTTTGGAGGAGCCTGCTTTGCAAAAATGAATTAGTACGAGAAATAAAAAAAATTTCATTGAAGTAAATTACTAGTACACAATTAAAATATAAGTCACATTGTGCTAGGCATGAGTGTAGCTTATAGCTTGGAGCATACCACTAATAATTTGTTTGGTCTCTTTTCTGGCCTTCCAACACCTGTGGATCCCATATTATGTTCTAACTGCACGAATGGATTACTATTCGAGTCCCAGTGTGGCATTAGTGTGATCTGATTAAAAAAAAAAAGAAAAGAGATTAGTTATATTTATATTGCAAGAAAGTTAAAAACTAACTACCTTAAAAAAGTTTATAATGTTTAGACAATGTAAAATCACCTCTAATCTCTCATATGGTCTGCTTTCTGGTCTTCCAACCCCTATGGACCCTATCTCTTGTTCTGACTGCACTGATGGATTAGTATTTGAGTCCCATTGTGGCATTAGTGTGATCTGATTTATTTATTTATTTAAAAAAAAAAAAAAAGATTAGTTATATTTACATTGCAGGAAATTGAAAAACTAACTACCCTAAAAAACTTCATAGTGTTCAGACAATGTAAAATCACCTATGATCTCTCATATGATATGTCCCATTGTGGCATTAATGTGATCTGTTTTTTTTGTTTTTTTTTTAAAAAAGAACAGTTATATATACATTATAGGAAAGTGAAACAAACTAATCTAAATTTGGTACAATAGAAAGAGGCTTAACTTACATCATCCAAACTCCTGTTTGTTCTAGCATGTTCGGCAGTCCAATTTCTCTGAGCGTTCCTTATTGCATCTTGCCTCTTCTTAACAGGACATGTTCTTGTGTTGTGACCCACCTTTCTACATTTTGAACATTGCATAGTAATACCACATTTTCTAATCCTATTTGGATTCTTTGGCTCATCAAGCCCCCTCCTCCTTACTTTTTTAGGCCTACCAGGTGTTACTCTATACTTAGGTGGTTCTATCTTTTCCATGTCGGTCTTAACCCATTGCTCTTCACTAGGCATAGGACACACTATTGGCTCATATGCTTTTAAATACATTTCCTTGCTATAATAGTGGTCAACATAATCCTCAGGATTTCCACCATCATATAATATAGCTGAAAATGCATGAGCGCACGGGATACCAACCATCTCCCACTTCCTACAACTACACGTTTTCTTCCCCAAGTCAACTACAAAACTTTTACCCTTGCAATCTACCTCAAATAATCCATTCCCAGCATAGGTTGATGTACAATAAGCTTCTTTATTTCCCTCGGCCTCAATCTTCTCAACTATCCTTGGGCCAAATTTTCCTTTTATAGCTTTAATGCCCTCCTTCTTCACTTGATACCTCCTCATTAATTTCTTCCTAATCCCCTCGAACGTATGTAAGATTGGCTTGTCCCTGAATTTTAAAATGTAGGCATTCCAACTTTCACAGAGGTTGTTAACCAACAGGTCACACTTTGAGTAAGAATGGAAGTATGCCCTACACCATGTACGTGGATCAACTTTTGCAAGGTAATCATACGCCTTTTGACTCATTTGCTTCAATTCTTCCATATGTGCAAGACATTCAGCCTCCATATATGCCGCAGCTATCTTCCAAAGTTTATCCTTTAGTAATACTCCCCGATTAC
>NC_081548.1:2248653-2251856 GCF_901000735.1 Corylus avellana
CATATGTCTTTACTATTTTTTCAATTTCTAAATAAGATAGCTCATCTGAGTCATATGCATCAGGATATACATGATTTTCTCCTCCCAAGTACATGCAACTAGATTCTCGGTTAAACTTACCCCATGATACACTTTAAATAGTAAATTATGTCCAGCCATCATATGACCTGTAAAAAAAGATATGAGACACAACTCAAATTTTTATTTTTGTTAAAAAAAAGAATCATTTGTCTAATATTTTATTTATTGTTTAATAAAAAAATACTGTCTTTGACCACTAGAAAACAAACAAACCTTTATGACTTGTCTTCTTGTGTTGTTCGCTAATTAAAAAATTAAAATAATAATAATAATAATAACCAAAAAAAAAAAAGACTAGTTGAACCATGAATATATCAAAAGCTTAATTCCTTCTATCATCTATTTTTTCAAATCAGTTGTTTGTCTTTTATTGCTGTACTTAAAAGAACGTCTGGTAAAGAACCCAAAAAAAAAAAAAAATGCAGTATTATATTATTTCATAGTATACAAGAAAATATAACTATTCAGTGGATCGGTATATATATATATATATTACATGCTAAGTCATACCTTGTAGGATGTCCTGCGTCAGTAGTGTTGGCTATGGAAGGGCTGTGCGGGAAAATACTTTTACTGCATCATTGTTCGCTGCATGTGTCACTGTTGGCAAAGGCTAAACCCTAAAGGTTTGATAAGTGGATATACCTTGTTTGATGCAGGATGTCTTGCGTGAAAATTCGGTAATAATTCTGCAAGGTGAAAAATGAAAAGACACATTAAAGTAGGAGGGTATTGCGGTCATTTTAAGTCAAATGAGGGTATGATAGTATTTTTAAAGTCAAATGTGTGCACATGACATGCACATGATGCCTCTGCCGTTAGTATTAACGGTTTTATTTGACGGAAGGGGGATATTGTCATTCTAGTGGTAATTTGGGGGGAATATTGTCGCAATTAAAAGTTTAGGGGAGACATTGTCAATGTGGTGGTAGTTTTTGAAGGGGGTAAGTGAACTTTACCCAAAAATATATCTTATGAAGAGAGCTTGCAATTCATAAGCTATGGTAGAAACTGTACAGATAAGATATTATCCATTTCAAGTGAAATAGATAGTTAAAATGGAAATGATCCATTTTATAGTTCAAATTAAATTTCACTGATTAATAGTGTATATGTTGTTATGTGACACTATGTACACCATTAAATGCAACAAAACAAAATCTTGATACTAAAATAGGTCCTCTCCATTCTATGTCATTTAAAATTTTAAATGACATGACATTATGTATACTGTATGATACCATGTGCACCATTAGATGCAATAAAACAAAATCTTGATAGTAAAACAAATTCTCTCATTCTGTCTTTGTCTCTTTTGTTTTAGTCGAGCTAAGTTGAGCCCATGAATTTTAGTCGGTCCAGTCCCCTTAAAATAAGTCATGATTTTAAGTTGAGAATCCAGTATTGTCGATCATGAGCTCTTTTATTTTTAGGTGAAATGAAACAGGTGGAGATTAACAAGAAGAAGAAAAATTCATCACTTATTTAATCATTTAATTAATAATTTAACATTCTTCTTTACGTGTGGGCTCAATCTTCCTTTTAATAAGTGAAGCCTAACACATATAATATTTAATAGGATTTAACATTAGTTCTGATATTATGTTAAATCACTACTTATCCTAAAAACTTAAACTGATAGAAAAATGTAAATTTAATCATGTAATCGATAATTTAACACCAATATCAATTAACTTGGTATTTCAGTTGAGTCCATGTATTAATTGTTAAAGTTGCAGAATATCAATGAAAGGCAATTTGTCAAATTGCAGCAAAAGTTGCTGTGTAGAGTATTGGTCCCCCGAAGTGGCCAGTTTTATTGCTTATTAGGAAAAAAAATAATAATAATAAAAAAAAAACGTAGTAATTGATGTCAAATTCAGTTCAAGAACCCACAAAAAGAATGTCATCGTCGCATTTAAAGGCCATCTTTACCCTAAGAAAAGAAGAAGAAGAAGAAGAAGGTATTAATTGAATGTTTAATATATTAATCTACATATGGTCAATCTGCTGAAATATGAGTAAGAAATATAGTACAGAATGATATTAATTTGTATGAAACCAATTTGATAGTTAGCCATATCTCTCGAAAACTTTAAAGGTGTATTACTTCCCCTATAATAAACAAACGTCATTGTATCACACAAAATAAAAATAAAAATGAGAAATTAAAAATAGAAGTTGAAGAAAGAAAAAAAACTTGAAAGGTGTTAAATTACCAATTATTCAAAAAGTTTAAGTTAAAAAAAATGATGATTTTTTTTTTATTTAGTTAATAATTTAACTCTCTTTCATGTATAAGTTGAATGAGGTCCCATATATGTGAAATATTCATTTGAAATGTGAGGTAAATTACATAAACCAAAAAAATATTTTTTTTAAAAAAATGCTAATATGCAATCAAAATAGGGAAAACTTCACTCAAACCCCTTAAACTTTCATCACGTTTATAATTATCCTCGTAAAACTATAAAAACTCTCAATTTAGTATATTCATTTTTCAATTTTTTTTCTTTTTTTTCTTCAGTTTCACCAATTTGTTTGAATTTTCTGTTAAATCCCAATAGATGGGTGTCAAAATTCCTAAAATACCCCTACATGTTTTTAGGAAAAAAAAAAAAAAAATTTGCAAGGATTTAGGTGCCTGAATCTTTGAATAAAATAAGAAAAAAAAAAAAAAAAAAGGTATTTTGAAAATTTTGTGTCAAAATTCTCTTTCAACCGGAACGTACACAGCTACGTACGTGTCCAAGAACAACAACCTGGCAATTCTGCCTCTTTAAACCAACACAAACACACCCCACAAAATGCGAGAGAGAGACAGAGATATCATGGCAGGAGGAGACGAGGAGTGGAGGAAAAATGCAGAAACCCACAAAATGAGTCCGGAGGATGTAAAAGCCGCGGGAGTAGAGGGCTCAAGAAGGCCCCCCGGTCACCAACCGGGGGGAGTACTCCACCAGAGGCGCACTTTTCCTTACAGCTATACCACCATGGCCATTGGCGGCCTCCTTATCACTGCTGCCGTCGGATACTTCGTCTTATACGTCAAGAAAAAACCCGAAGCCACCGCCGCAGACGTCGCCAAGGTGGCCGTGGGAGCCGCCAAACCTGAGGACACT
>NC_081548.1:2251956-2258504 GCF_901000735.1 Corylus avellana
TATGGACCCTACTTGCCTGGCTCTTAGCCCAATATAATTCATCCCCACAATTAAAGATTAGCAATTCAAACCAGCAATTTCCTGGAGACTTGAATCGGAGAAGGAAAAAGCAGCCAAGTCGATCGACACTAATTAGACCTTACTATTGAAATTGTATCATCACACTTTCATCAATGGTTGACACTACTTACTGGAATCTATGCGCGCACTTGGCTATTGTTTGTAGTGGATGCTGAGATTTTGAATAGGGCAGCGGTAGCTCAACTCAATCCAATCTTTAGTTTTGGGGATCATGAATTAGATTGGGTTCTTTGCCATCCTACAAGACCTAAGAGCAAATCCTGTCCACTACAACGGGGGAATGGAGGTTCAGCTTATATCATATTACAGATTGAATCCCTTGGGAGAGTTTTGTGAGAATGGAGAAGGATACCATCAATTGTGTTCAAATTATGTCCATAACGCCAATCCGTCTCCATTGGAAAAAAAGGAAATTTCCAGAAGGAAGCACCAGGGCCGGCTCAGGCCCTAGGCGAGTTAGGCCCTCGCCTAGGGCCCCCAATTTAATAAGGCCCAAAAAAAAAACAAAATTTGAGTTAAAAAAAATATATATATTTTGGACGAAAAGAAAAATTGAAGGCCCAAATTTTTTTAATAGGGCCTAAAATTTTTTTTAAAAAGTCTCAATTTAATAAGACCCCAATTAATAAGTCCACTATAAATTTTAAAAATAATTCAAAAAATAAATTAAAAAAGACAAAGCATTAAAGCCTTATACCAATTCCCTAGAGCTCCTGACGCTACAGTACCTTGAGCCTACCTCATTCATTCATCATCATGCCCTCTCTCTAGAAATTTTTTGTTTTTGATGAAAATACAAACGTTAGAAATAAAATATTATAATTTATTTTTTATTTATTATTTAGCCATATAAGGAAAGCCAAAAGCCAAAAATATAAATTGTTGTCACCATGGACATTTTAAATATCAGTCTCTATATTTGCCACTTTACCTCTCCTCTTTGCTTGCTCTTTTCTGAGTTTTTCTTCTCTGCCTATCTCATCATTTTCTCTTCCTCTCCGACTCCGAGTGACTAAGTCTCTTGTCCTATCTCCAAGAACTGCTTCATAATTCCTTTGCCAAATCAGGTTTTATTGTTCTATTTTTGTCATTTATTTTATTATAGTCATAATTTATGATCATCCCCTCAAGCTCACTTACAGTGCTGAAGTTCATTGTGAATACTATTGTCTAATTTGCGAAAACGAAAGAGATCCAAATTGTTGGTTCTATTATTGTGAAAAATGTGATTTCCCTGCTCATCTCCAATGTGTTTTTGGAAAAATATCCATACGTTAAATTTGGAAATACGTGCACGTCTCAAGATGCTCATGAGCACCCTCTCACTTTTGTCCCAAAGACAGAGTCTCCTCCATGTGATGGTTGTGGTGAGAATTTTGATGGCATGGCCCTAGAATGCACTAAGTGCAAATTCAATGTCCACTACTTGAGTTCATGTCTCAAAAATATAAATTACGAAATCATGCACGCTAGAGAGATGGTTGGAGAAAGCCAAGCAGCATAGCCCCAGACTCACTCAAAGCACGGAGATTTGAAAGTTTATTAGGTATCATTGAACTTTATCTCTCCTCAGAGGTTTGCTTATTTCTTTTATTATTTAAGTTAAAGAAAATATAATTTGGTCAAGAACTTATCAATATGTATTGTATATTGTGCTTATGCATATGGAGCTTGTTGATGCATGATTATGGGAATGATGTTTCTCATTATTGTCAATGTTGTATCAATGAGGATTTACATATTTGGATACTTGTGTTTAAGCTAAAGTTTATCTTACTTTTTATTTTTTTTATTTTTTTATTTTAATTTTAAAACAGCCATTCTCAATGTCATACTCATGTATATATAAAATATTGGAATTCCTTGTTAGTATTAAACAATCGTAAAGTTACGAATAGTTCCCTCATTTTGAGTGAGTGTTCAAAAAACAAAATCAACGTACTGTTTACTAGAAACACATATACTTGAACACCTATAGCTAGCAAAATCAGCCATTGGCGGCCTCCTTATCATGTGAGGGTTTGCTTGTAAAAATGTTTATTTTGTTAGGGGTGCAAAGGCGGGCGGTTTCTAACCGCTATAACCGCCAACCGTCTAACCGCTTAACCGTCTAACCGCATTAACCGCTAACCGCCTAACCGCTATAACCGCCTAGCGGTTAGCGGTTATTGGGTCTACTAACCGTAACCGCTAACCGCTAACCGCTTTTTTATATAATATATTTTTATAATTATAAGTATAAAAATATTTATACATATAACATAATCACTTCATCATTAAATCACAATTTTTTTTAAAAAATAATTAAATCACAATTTGAGTATTAATATATTATCACTATAATTTATATGATTATATCATATAATCACTTGGTCATTAAATCACAATTTTTTTTAGAAAAAATAACTAAATCACAATTTGAGTATTAATATATTATCACTATAATTTATATGATTATATCATATGAGATTAATCATTAAATTATTTGGTTATATAATAAGAAATTATACATATATAATATGACATAACTCATAAGTATACCAATTCATACTAATACAACAATTAAATATCTAGAGACTTATTTCCAATGTATGTTATATATGTTATAAGTCTATATAAGTCTACATATATATATGAATAATATAAATATATAATATCAATACTTAATCATATGATTCAATGACAACTCAAATACTTTATTCAAGACTTCAAGTGAATCATATTATTAATGTACAATGATGATATGATTCGTATAATATCAAATTAAGTAATTGACATTGGATTAAACAATGACCAATGTGTTACTTATAAACACAATTTAAGTATTAATGTATTGTCATTATAATTTTAGTAATTTATATATTATCACTATAATTGATACGATTATATCACATGATGACTTGATCATTAAATCATATGATTATATAATAATAAATAATACATATATAATATGACATAACTCATAAGTCATAAGTCTACAAGTTAATCATATGATTAATGTACAATGATAATCACATTGATTCAATTGAATTAAACAATATATTACTTATAACTACAAGTCTACAATTTAATTAAAGCATTATTAGATACTTTAGGAATTTAGGATTTAGGAGTTTGAACATTACCATTTACCATTAGATATTAAGTTCAATTCAAAGAAAAAAGATTATAAGTACATATGATAAGAATTTAAATAATTAACGGTTATGATTTAATATTTAAGGAAAATTTTTTAAAGTACAAGTAAATGTAAATTTTGGGTCAAATATATTTGATTTTTCAATATAGGCTCTTTTTATAGCAATTGGGCCCAAGAAGATATTAAAAATACAAGAAAAAAAAAATGAGGGTAAAAAAAAGCCCAAAAAAATAAGTCCAAAAAGCCCAAAAAAAAACCCAATTTTAAAAAGCGGTTAGCGGGCGGTTATCTATTTCGCTAACCGCTAACCGGCCGCTAACCGCTAACCGTTAACCGCTAGGCGGTTAGCGGTTGCGGTTAGTAAAATCTACTAACCGCTAAGGCGGTTACGGTTAGCGGTTATTGCCACTAACCGCTAACCGTAACCGCCTTTGCACCCCTATATTTTGTGGACTCTTTAATTTGCAGGTTTTTATTGGGTATGGAGATGGACCAAAACTATTAAAATTTGAGGAATGTTAGGCTTACAAACAAATTTTACAACATGATTAAAAAAAAAACATTATGTTGCAAAAGTTTTTTGGTAAAATTTGTTTGTAAGCCTAACATTTTTCTTAAAATTTTGCACTATATTGCTTACCCTTCAAATTAGTTCTTTAATTTGCAATGTTTTTTTCCGAATTAAAATATTGTATCAATATCCTTCCAAATTACAAAAAATTTACATAATAAAAAAAAATTAAATAAAAAATAAAAAAATAAAAGCTTAGGCCCAAAAACTTTCGAGAAAATGCCGCTTGACCAGCATTGAAGACAGAATGGAATCAAAAGACTTTAAAACGTAAATGCATACAACTTGATCGATGACAAGAAACGGGATGAGCCAATATATAGAATATTGCAAGAACTAGAAATTTGAAAATTCATAGACTAAATTCAATTAAAACACTCGGAGTTAGGACACCGTCGAAACTCAATTGGGACATTGCTAAGACTGAGTTAGGACTTGGTCGGTACCGATCGGGACACCGTCGGAATCCGATTAGGACACCACCGAGACTCGGTTGGGACCTGGTCAAGACCTGCCGGGACATTGTTGGGATCTAGTTAAGACATTGCTCAGACTCAGTTGGGACCCAAGCAAGACCTGCCGAGACCTGGATGGGACATCGCCAAAACTCCATCAAGACCTGCTTGCTGTGACTTAGTCAGAACACCGACGAGACTCAGTTAAGACACCACCGGGACTTGGTTGGAATATTTTCTTAATTTAAAGTTTAATATAAGTTTATGATTTTTCGTATGCATCAATAAAAGACCGAAAAATGTTTTTCAGAAAATTATTTTTTAAGAATATTTTTCCAAAAAAAAAAAAAAAAAAAACGGAGCCAAGAAGGGAAATGTGAGGGGACTTCTATCATCTGTTACTCGGTTTGCCATAGGTTAAGTTACACGGATGTCTCATGAAACATGGGTTAGTGTGGTGTGATGGTCAAGGTTTCCACGTACTCTTGCTGTATTTTTGCTGTCACAGGAAATCAGGAGGGTGGCCGGAGATTTCAGCTTGAAAGGTTGGGGCCTTTTATTCTTGTGTCAGCGTGAAAGAAACTCTACGTTAGTAAAATAAAAGATTTAGAATTGTGAAATGAAATAAGCAATTAAAATTAATTAGAATATAATTTCTTTTCTTTTCTTTTTTGAATTAGAATATAATTTCACCTCCTCACAAGATATGATTATGTAGAAATTAGAAGCTAGAATTTATTACTAACTGCATATAATTTCAACTTCAACAATTAAGACTCTAATATTCTTTATATCATTATTCTAAAAGGTTTGATACGGACACAACACAAACCCAACTCATGGCCAACTTCTCTCCTACGTGTACAAAAATTTGAATTTTAAACCAAACAAATTGTCTTCTTTCCCAAATTTTCGGAATCCCAAAATCCTCTCTCTCAATTTCTTTTGTTGTTAAATGACACGTAGGAGAGAAGTTGGTCCTAAGTTGAGTTAGTGTTGTGCCTTTAACATTTTCCTTACTCTAATGTATCAATATTAGCTAATTAACATTAATAGTTGTAGGTGTTAGACACAGAACTGCAGAGATTTCCCCGCATACATATAGTAAACATAGAAACACAAACATGCACACTCATAAAATTAATTTACTTTTTAAAATCACCATTAGATTAGATTTGAGATAAATAATTATTGAATTTTGATCTTAATAGGAGTTTTAAAAGTCAGTCAATTAAAAAACAAAAAAAACAAAACATGAGTCTTTTTCTAGCATAGATCGAGATGAGATCAGTAGGGTATGATCTTCCAAATCTGGTTATCCCCGCCGTGCCACTGCCACAGCCCTACAGTAGTGCCATCACGCACAGAACCACCTCCGGATTTCTCTTCGCCAACAAAAGCATCCACATTCAGTCCAGTGTTATGCGCCATTCTTATAGCTCGGAAGCCTTCACCCAACTCATCATTGGCCTCAGTCCACAGGATGGACTCGTCAAGAACATCAGCAGATTCAGCACTACTGTAAGATTTCAGCTGCACAGGATGAGTGTCTCCAATGGCGTGCTTCATTGCCTGACCGGTGGCTTTGTTAACAAGAGCAAAGCTTGGAAACCCGTTTACGTCATTCACTCTTGTGCCGTAGTCTTCTTTGTACCAGTGCTGCAACTCATCTGACGGATCAGATCTCGCGAGAATGACGCGGCCGTCTCGGATTGTGACGGAGTAGGTGGGGTCCGCCTTCGAGAACACCCTGAAAGTCTGCCTCCGCCTAAATGGGAAGCAGGGAAAATTCAGGCACATTATTAATTTAATTAATTAATTAATGTGAAATATACGGAGTTTCAGTAGCTGCAGCTAGTTGGAGCTTTAGTTGATGAGGAAGAAGACACTTATAGGGGAAGAAGAAGGGTGCCATTGTAATTTTACAAGGGTCGTTCTCGTGTCGTGGGCGTCAAAGTTTTGTTTTTCCCAATGTGAAATATTCTTCTTACTAATTCCCATTATTACTCTTTCGCATGACCATTCATCCTACGGATTCTTTTATATATATATTTTTAATTCGAGCCATCTATTTTATTTAAGGATTTAAATAAATATAGAAGTTTGTGTGTTATTAAAATAATTAATTTTAATTTTTACTATGTCAAATTTATTTACTTTAATAACATAAATTTTTACATTTATTTTAACTGTTAAATAAAATAAATGACTCATATTTTTAAATATGAGGAGATCTCGCCCCTCTTTGATTGCAACAAAGGTAATTAATTACACCACATGCATGCTCGTCTTTTTATTCAAC
>NC_081548.1:2258604-2271091 GCF_901000735.1 Corylus avellana
AATAGCCAGAGGGACCAAGAGCGAGCAAGAAGACGTGATGAACGGCGTGAAAAAGAAAGGCGAAGGGAAATTCGCCATGGAAAGCGGACGGCTGGTTCGCACCGTGACGAAGAAGCAAGTTCAGTCCAAGCTAGCCATCATACCACTGTCCAGAATGAGGAGCACCAAGAGCAGGAGAGGTCCCAGCACACGAGGCCTCGACAGGAACAACCTCATGGGCAAAATGAAGGCCAGATGAGTGCTGACATGGAGGATCTGAAGAAGAAGTACGAAGAGCTGACCCGTAAGTTGGCTGCAAAGGATGAGAAAACCCCTGCTTCGGGGTTCATGGATAACACCGACCTGCCTTTCACTGATCGAGTGTTAAATTTTCCTTTGCCTGAAAACTTCAAGATGCCTCGCGTCAAGGAGTTTAATGGTAGTGGCGACCCTTCTGAACATATGGAAAGCGTCCGTGTTCACTTTTCCCTTCATAGATTTCCGGATGAAATAGCGTGCAGAACCTTTCCTCTCACTTTAAAAGGAGTTGCTCAAGACTGGTTTGCCAGATTGCCTGCCAAGTCAATAGACAGTTTCAAAGAACTTGGAAGTCTCTTTTTAAGCCAATTCCTGGCTACCAAGAAGAGGAGGAAGCACTCAGCTTGCTTACTATCTTTGCGTCAAGGGAAGGAAGAAAGCCTGAAAGATTTCATGCATAGGTTCAATAAAGAAAAATTGTTAGTGGATAACCCGGGGGATCAAACGGTATTATCCGCGTTATGGCATGGGGTCAGGCCAAATGGGCCTCTAATGGCCGAAGTATCAAAAAGTTCGACAGAAATAACTCTTACCGAGTTTATCGCCAAGACAGAGGAATATATTAATCAGGAGGAAATGATTAAAGCTCTCACGAAAGGTCAGGAGGAAGAAGACCGGGAGAAGGAGGACGCCAAAAAGGAAGAGGACGCCAAAAAGGAGCCACCTATAGCATCTGTTCCGAAGGAAGAAAGGTTTCAGAAGAGAATAGTGAAGAAGACTGTACCATCAGTCCCAAAGACAGAACCCCGGCGACGTGAAGATCGAAGGTTCACACCTTTGAATACCAGGGTCAATGAAGTGTTTATGGAAATTAGAAGAGACCCAGCTTTCAGGTGGCCAAGTAAGTTGCGGGGTGATCCAAGGAAGCGAGATCGGACGAAGTTTTGCGAGTATCACAATGATCACGGACATTTGACGGAAGACTGCGTAACCTTGCGGCAGGAAATCGAAACTTTCATTAGAAATGGAAGGCTGGTAAGATTCCTAGCAGGGGAAAGAAACCAAGGCGCGGTGCATCCACAGCCTTTCCTATTAGAAGGGAACCGAGCTGAAAGGGCACGGGAGCCGAGACGTGATCGGGATGATGGTCCCAGAGAAGATCCGAGACCCCCTCGGGATCAAGGAGTAGTAGGAGAAATCCATACTATTTCAGGAGGAATAGCTGGTGGAGGACAGTCTAATTCGGCCAGGAAAGCCCACGCTAGAAAAACACAGGCCAAGGAGATCTTCACAGTACAGAGACCGTCCAAAGTTGCAAGAAGGGATTCTGTAATCCTTTCTTTTTGTGAAGAAGACGCTAGGGGGGTAATGCAGCCACATGATGATCCCCTAGTCGTAACAGTAACAGTGGCCAACCATATGATTCACAGAATTTTGGTGGACAATGGAAGCTCGGCTGATGTACTGTACTGGCCAGTTTTTAAACAAATGAGTATTGATCGTGATAGGATCACACCATTTAGCTCTCCCTTGGTTGGATTTGCAGGAGAGCAGGTCCAGCCGATTGGTCTTATTTCACTGCCTGTAACGGCAGGGATGGCACCTAAGCAGAAAACCGTGATGGTAAATTTCCTGGTTATTGATCGACCAGGGGCCTACAATGCCATTATCGGTAGACCCGCTTTAAATAAGTTGAAGGCCGTAACTTCAACATACCATTTGATGATGAAGTTCCCGACGGAAGAAGGGGTCGGAGAAGTGAAAGGGGATCAGACCCAGGCGAGAAGATGTTACAATACGTCTCTCAAGAGGGTCTCGGATCCGACTCCTATTGTGATTGGTACAGTAGGTGGTAATAACAGGAATGACCCAAAGGGAGAGCCAGCTGAACCTTTGGAGGATGTGGTAGTAAGTGGAGACAAGACTTTGAAGATTGGAACACAGCTCAGTCCCAGAATCCGAGCCGACCTCATTATCTTCCTCAGAAGGAATTTAGAAGTTTTTGCATGGACTCATGAAGATATGCCAGGAATTGATCCTGAAGACATCATCCACCAGCTAAATGTGGATCCAAGTGTAAAACCAGTAAAGCAAAAAAGAAGAAAGTTCGCCCCTGAACGGAATGTGGCTATAGCAGAAGAAGTGGAAAAGCTTCTCAAAGCTCGTTTCATCGAAGAAGTATATTATCCCGATTGGTTTGCTAATGTAGTATTGGTCAAAAAGTCCAATGGGAAGTGGAGGATGTGCGTGGATTTCACTGACCTCAATAAAGCCTGCCCAAAAGACAGTTTTCCATTACCCCGCATTGATGCATTGGTGGACTCAACAGCTGGATATGGATTACTTAGCTTCATGGATGCATTCTCTGGTTACAGCCAGATATATATGCATCCAGAAGACCGTGAGAAAACTGCGTTCATAACTAACCGAGGCTTGTACTGTTATAAGGTCATGCCCTTCGGTTTGAAAAACGCAGGGGCAACGTACCAGAGACTGGTAAACAAGATGTTCCGAGACCAGATCAGACGCAGTATGGAAGTATACGTTGATGACATGCTAGTCAAAAGTGTGCTGCCACAGGACCACGTACTCGACTTGCAAGAGGCGTTCACAACCTTGAACAAGTATGGGATGAAGTTGAATCCCTCAAAGTGTGCATTCGGAGTTTCATCGGGAAAGTTTCTCGGTTACATGGTATCCAGCCGAGGAATAGAGGCCAATCCTGAAAAGATACAAGCTGTCTTGGATATGCAATCTCCGAGAAACTTGAAGCAGCTCCAGCAATTAACAGGAAGGGTAGCGGCACTAAATCGGTTCATTTCACGATCGACCGATAAGTGTCTTCCGTTTTTTAAAGTCTTGCAAAAGGCCTTTGAATGGACAGACAAATGTGAAGAAGCCTTCGAACAGCTGAAAAAATATCTGGTGAGCCCTCCTTTGCTGAGCCAGACAATGCCTGGGGAGGTACTATATTTGTATTTAACTGTGTCTCAAACGGCTGTCAGTGCTGCATTAATCCGAGAAGAAGAAGGAATTCAAAAGCCTGTATACTTCACAAGTAGAGCTTTGAGGGGCGCTGAAGAAAGGTATCCCCAGATGGAAAAACTGGCTTTCACCTTGGTTATAGCATCCAGGAAGCTCCGACCCTACTTCCAAGCTCATACTATCCGGGTATTAACTGAATACCCTTTGAAGAAAGTACTAAGAAAGCTAGATCTGTCGGGAAGATTAGCTAACTGGGCCATTGAGCTGGGAGAATTCGATATTGAGTTTCTCCCTCGAAATTCTCTCAAAGGCCAGGCATTGGCTGATTTTCTAGCAGAATTCACTAATTTGCCAGACATAACCAGCTGGCCAAGTGATGAAACCTGGGTAATTTATGTGAATGGATCATTTACAAAAAGCATGGTGGAGCAGGGATAGTAATGATTACTCCCGATGGGGAAGAATTATGCAGTGCATTAAAGTTGAAGTTCAGAACAACGAATAACGAGGCCGAGTACGAGGCAGTCTTGGCAGGACTCGGTTTAGCTCTTGAAATGGGAGCCAAACTTGTCGAAATACGGAGTGACTCCCAGGTCGTTGTAGGGCACATCCGAGGGGAATTCGAAGCCAAGGGAGACAAGATGAAGTTATACTTATCTAAGGTGCAGGATTTGCAAGCTTTATTTGAAAAGTTTAGCATTGTGAAGATTCCGAGACCAGAGAATGAAAAGACAGACCAGTTGGCCCGGATTGCCTCAACAGCCAGTAAAGAAATTGAAGTCGAGACTCCTATCCAAATTCTTCCATAGTCATCAGTTACCGAGACGGTGTCGGTCTCGACAGCCGAGACCATGCCTAATTGGCAGCTAGAAATCGTGGAATACCTGGAAAGAGGAATACTCCCTTCAGATAAAAAACTGGCTATCCGATTGAAGGTAAGAGCAGAAAGGTTTACAATGATAAATAGAGTCCTTTACAAAAGGGGTTTCACGTTGCCACTCTTAAAATGTGTTTCGAAGGATGAAGGAAACTATATCCTTAGAGAGATCCATGAGGGGGTCTGTGGAAGCCATTCTGGAGCCAGAATATTGGCACATAAAGCAGTCCGAGCGGGTTTCTATTGGCCCAACATGAATCAGGACTCGGCAGATATAGTAAAAAATTGTGACAAGTGCCAGCGATTCGCTAACGTCACTCATCAACCGCCTGAAGACCTGAGTGCAATCTCTTCACCTTGACCCTTCTCCCAATGGGGGGTAGATATAGTAGGACCATTGCCTCGGAGCAGGGAAAATGCACAGTTTGCGGTCGTTGCTGTAGATTATTTCACCAAGTGGGCAGAGGTTGAAGCCTTAGTAAATATCACAGCCAAAACAATAGAACGATTCTTATGGAAGAACATCATATGTCGGTATGGCATTCCCCATGCTTTTATCATGGATAATGGCAAGCAATTTGACTGCGACTCATTCCGAGCTTGGTGTGCCCAGCTGCGAATAAGGAACTATTACTCGTCTCCAGGGCACCCCCAGGCAAATGGGCAGGTAGAGGCCACCAACAAAACAATTTTCAAGATCTTGAAGAAGAAGCTGGATGATCGGAAAGGCAACTGGGCAGAAGATCTGCCAGAAGTATTGTGGGCATACCGAACGACCAAGAGAATTCCAACCGAAGAGACACCATATGTCTTAGCATTCGGAACTGAGGCATTCATTCCAGCCGAGGTAGGCTCAGGCAGTTATTGAGTAGAGACCTTCCAATCCGAGACTAATAACGAGGGATTACAGCTGCATTTGGATTTGCTACAAGAGAAGCGGGATCAAGCCCAAGTGGCTATGGCAGCATATCAAGCAAGAGTGACTCGTTATTTCAACAAAAGGGTCAAGCCTCAGAGCTTCAAAGTTGGAGATATGGTTCTACGTAAACCTACTTTGGCGACTAAAGACCCGGCTGAGGGAAAGCTGGCTCCTAATTGGGAAGGACCTTATAGGGTGATTGAGTGCAAAAGAGCAGGAGCATACCACTTGGAAGATTCCAAAGGTAAGGCTCTTCCGAGGCCTTGGAATGCTGAGCACCTTAAAAAGTACTATGTCTAAAATGCTGCGATATGTAATTTGTTCGTCATTTCATTACTTTATTTTAATGAATAAAAGTATCTCGAAGTTATGCAGCATATAAGGTTCATATGTACAAATTAAATGATTTCATTAATCTTGGAGAAGACGGCTGAAAAGGTGCTTCCGAGCAGGATGCAACCAAAAGAAGCATTCTCTTAAAGAACTCTCCGAGACCTAACTCGGAGTAGCATAAAAGAACTCTCCAAGACCTAACTTGGAGTAGTATATATAAAAAAAAAAAAAAAAAAAAAAAAAAAAAAAAAAAAAAAAAAAAAAAAAAAACTCTCCGAGACCTGACTCGGAGTAGGAATCCGACTCTACGAGACAGAAACTCGTTATAGTATAACTAAGGCTAAAATAAAATCTCCAAGACATAATCCGGAGAAATACAGTTATAAGCTTCTTTAACTACCTTGGGCATTCAAACAAAAATCAGAAAGTTGTTATTTCGAGATTCATAAAAAAACTCGTTTCATTAAGAAACTTGAGGTATATACAAAGAGCTATCATATGGTATTACACTATTTTGCCTTAGGGGCAGAAGCAGGATTAACATTTGGGGCCTCGGCAGAGGCGGACTCGGCAAAAACGGCATCGGACCGGGTGTCATCTGGATCAAACTCGGCACCTTGGCAATGTTGAGCCGAGAAGGGGTCGAAGAAAAATTCTTTTATCCCTGCGGCGTCAGGCATTTGTTCTTGGCCTAGGTTTACCAGTTGAGCCATAGCTGCGTCCGAGCAAGGGATGTCCTCGATCTTTACCCTGTCGAGATCTATTTTTCGGGTCGAGTCCTTAGCCCATGCTCGAAAGGTCTCAAAGCCGAGAATGAGTCCATCAGCCCAGGCGGAGTTTCGAACCTATGAAGCAAAGGATAGCTGGCGCAAATAACTGGCAACTTGGCTCTTAGCCTCCTTCAACCGAGCTCTCACCTGAGCGTATTTGCCCTTGAAGAACTTCAGTTTCTCCTCGGCAATCACTTTGGCATCATTTGTCTTCGCCACCAAGGTTTTCTGCTC
Source organism: Corylus avellana (assembly GCF_901000735.1). Lineage (NCBI taxonomy): Eukaryota > Viridiplantae > Streptophyta > Magnoliopsida > Fagales > Betulaceae > Corylus > Corylus avellana. The sequence goes on from NC_081548.1 coordinate 2,264,960, forward strand.
CAGGATTTCAGCCTGAGCCAATTCCAGTTGATCCGAGACACCCGAGTGCCTTTCCTCCAATTGGTTCCGATCTTCTCTTATAATGGAGTTGTCCTCCTGGAGTTGGCTTATTTCAGCTCGAAGACCCTTAATCTCGGCCGCCAACTCCGCAGCCTTAGACTCAGCCTTTGTCCGAGCAGCAGCCATCTCGGATGTTTCGGCCTGCATTATTGACTGCTGTTGGCCCGAGAGCAATAGTTCCTCGTCTTGCTTAGCCACTACCTCCTTTAGCCTGGTATTTTTGGCTTCCAGGTCAGTGACTAAGCCTTGGAGGGTGTCAGTCTTATTGGTCGATTCCTTGGCTACCTTCCGGAAGTAGCAGTACCAAACCAACTACCTCATAACAGCCTGTGGCAAAGATTTTGTTAGTATGTTTATGCATAAAGTAAAAGAAAAAAAAAAAAAAAAAAAAGGTAGTATACTTACAGTAAGTTGAAAATAAATCATCTGCTCTGTCATGCCTTGAGCAGAGGTGTCGCGTTCCATGGTAAGGCTCTCGTGTGGAATTAAATCCACCAGTGTCAGGAAAGGATTGCCCTTCAGGTCGCCACTGAATTCTGCAAGACGTCCTCCGACAGTCCAATCCACTCCCTGAGGTCTGATTGGCGAAACGGAAGAGGAGGAGGTCTCGGCAACAGATCCTTTCTCACCCTCCGAGACCTTCCCAGCAGCATTGGCCTTCCTAGCTGCTGTGGGTGTCGACATCCGAGCCCTGGCAGCTTTAGGAGCATGGATTTCCGGCACTGCCTCGGCAACAGGGGAGAGAGGTCGAGTTCTTTCGACAGCTACAGTAGGCTCCTCGGTCCTCTCACACACCATAGCTACTGAGCTGTCTGACTGTTCCACCAACTCAATATCATCCAAGATGTGCTGAATATTAGAGCCCAAAGGTTGGAGCGATAAAGATCCAACAGGGATTGCAGTCCCTGCCTCGGCTCCAGCCGAGACCAAGGGAGTGGCATTCAATGGCCGTGCCTGAACCGGCTCATTTGCAAGAAAGGCTTCAACCTCCGCTACTGGTTTTACTATAGGTCCAGGGGCAGCCTTTCGCCTGGCAGCCAACAAGCTGGCAAATTGGTCCTGCGCCTTCACCTCTGCTGCCTTTACCAGTTTCCTCTTTTTAGGGTGAGGAGCCTCGGGTTCTCCTAATCCCTCAGGCTCGTCAACTAAGCGCAGAGCCCTAGCTGCCCGAGGTGGAGGGTTAGGTTTTGTAGCCATTTTCAACGGCCCTGAAGTTCGAAATTGTGGAGCGGCAGGAGGATCCGTTCTCCCACCAATCTTCAGAGCTCCACCTGTTCGGAGTGGAGGATTTTTCTGTTTGGGTGACTCGACCAGTTTGCCTTTACCTTTGTCAAATCTGGTCTTCCGCGGGGTAGCTCCCCGAGTGTTGGCCGCTGGAGGGTCTAAGAAAGGAACCTTTGGGTCTCGGACGACCGCGGAAACAGGTTCCTTCTTACCTCCGCCATCGCCTCTTTCCAATGTGGCAAGGCCTCCTCCTTGTGAGGCCGTATTCATTAGCAATGAGTAGCTCAGTAGACTCTCGTGTTTCTGAGTCCACCTTAAGACATCATTTACTTGCCGTTGTTCTTCATCAGTAAGGGCTGGCTCTTTAGAGGCGTTCGCTGCAGGAACGCTGGTTTGCCGAGGCACTCTCGGACCCTGGGCAACTTCAGTAGGGTGGAATTCCCACATCCCTGTTGCAAAAAAATACTTTCCCTTCCACGCATGGTTGCTAGAATATTTACCATCTACATGAACGAATTTCCCCCTTCGTGACTGGAAATTGTACAAACCATCGCACTTTGGGTTCTTTTGAAGCCGATATACCCATAAAAATTCTCGAGCTGTGAGATGATGTCCTGGTCCGAGTGCCAAAGGCCACAGCAACACGCAGGCATAGATAAGTCTCCAGGCGTTGGGCACAATTTGATGGGGAGCCAAATTCAGAAAGCTCAGCAACTCTCGAATGATCGACGGAAAGGGTAAGCGGAAACCAGCACGGAACATCGTCTCGTACAGACAAACCTCGTGCGCATCAGAACGCACTATGGCACCCATCCGTTCATCATCGAATCGCAGCTTTACGGATTTGGGGATAAAGCACTCCTCCCGAATTATGGCTTCATCGGCCTTAGTTAACAACGGCCGCTAGCAGGCTGGGTAGGTGTTGCCGCCGAGGCCATCGGATCCTGATCCTTCATCTCCAGACATGGTATATAGAAAAAGAAAGAGCTTTCGAAGAACGAAGAGAAAGCAGAAAACTAGCACTCGAGCGAGAGATGGAGAGAATGGAAGAAGGAGAAGAGGACTATTGCGCTTTAATAAGACCGCCTCGATAACGTACACATTAAATGCGCCGTATGGAACAGGCCTCGGAATACCAACCAACGCCTCGGAAGATTTTGAAATTTAAATTTACCCTCCAAGATTTGGAATTTGAATTTTGAATCTGAAATTTAAATTTCAAATTTTGCCGCCTTATTAATCCGGGACGGAGTCGGAAAGACGTTGACTGTCTCGGAATTTCTCTTGAAAAAAAAAATATATGGCCTCGGTTCATTCCATCAAGACATGAAATTTCTTTAGTTCTACAAACTTCGAAATTGGGAGGTAACTGTTGGGTCATGAACTAGCTTACCATTCGTTGAGCAGTCCTTGGGCCCAGCCAGAAGAGGCCCACGTCCAAGACCTACTCAAAAGGCCCACGTCCGAGACCTACTCAAAAGGCCCGAGTCCGAGACCTACTCACATGATCTGAGACTACCAATCCGAGGCAACCCCTAGCCGAGATCATAAAGTCCGAGAATAACTCAGGACATTTAAGTCTCAATAAAGGGAATAACTCTGATATATTAAGAGATTACAAAGTTGATCCTCTGATCTCAAATCGCTTAAATTGTGGAAGAACTAACAAACATGATCTTTTCATTCAAATGTTTGTTTAGCCGATATCAAGGGATAAGATTCCTTAATAAGTGGGAAATCGAATTTCCTCCAATGCCTATAAATACAAGTCATATGATCAAAGCAAAGGTAATCACAACTCTCATAACTTGAGCTCTATAGTTGTTACAATTATCCTTTCACTTTCTGACTTAGACATCGGAGTGCTCACGCCGGCTCACCCCTGGTCACTTCGATCTTTCTTTCTTCTTTGTTGTGCAGTCAAATTGTTCGGGTGTTGGTCCAAGTCAAGCTCGGCAAGCGTACCACGTCATCTTTTGGAAAACTGTGCACAAACAGTTTAAGCGTACCACGTCATCTTTTGGAAAACTGTGCACAAACATATAAATTCAAAATGGATTACACTTATTTAGTAAAGACATGTTTGAGGAGGTGGCTATTTTGTAGGATCTTACTTTATACTAGCTAGTTGAGAATCCTCTATTCCACAGGACCACAAAGTAGTGTATACTGGTTTGTAGTTTGAAGGATGTGGTTTGGTCTTGGTTGCATTGTTTTAGCCTATATATGTTGGGAGTATATGAGGAGAAAACTAAGGTTTCGATTGTTTCGACATAAAATGTTTTTCGCTAAAATCATTTTTTAGTATTTGGCTCGTATGAAAAATTATAAATATTTTTTAGATTTTCATTCAATCTTATTAACCTATAAAAATCAATTTTTTATTCACAACATAAACTATATTAATATAATTTCTAAAAATTTGAGTTCAGGTGGTGGCCTGGTTCGACAGCGGTTTGATGAGTTGAGAATGGTAGGCTCAAACTTGGAAAATGGTTTATGGTTTTAAAAAAGGGAAATCATTTTACAGAAACTAAATAAGCTTTTTTGGTCAAACTGAAAATATTTTCGATTAACTATTATTTTTTGTCGCACCAAACATTAAAAAATACGAAAAATATTTTTCAAATATCATTTTACGCCAAAACAAACAGAGCTTAAATGTTGTTAAAAAAAAAAAAAGATGAAATCCTGGATAGCTTGGCATTCAGCAAAGGGAATTTAAACGGGAAGGAAAACCCATGAGCTGTCCAGAAAACAAAACTATGGACAGCATATGCGTGATTCTCATTAAACTCTAAGGATTTGATCTGAAGAAAACTTCTCTAAATAAATTCATTTGATTAAATGTAAGACTTTGGTGAAGAAGGGATGAATATCAAAGCTCATCGGCCCACCAGGTAAGTAAACTAATCTGAAAACCCCCAACAAATTAGTTAAAAATATTATTCTTTATCAAACTACCTAAACAAACCATTGGGCCAAGCGGGGGCTCGCCCACCCCTATTTGGCTGGCCTAGGGTGGCGAGCCACCCCTAAATGGTTTGTTTAGGTAGTTTGAAAAACAATTGTCAATTTGCTTAATCCCTAAATCCCATTTACAACTTTACATGCCCGGCCACTTACACAATCCTATCAGTTTATATCACCTTTGGGCTAGTCAGGTCTAGTCCATTAAAATAAGCCCAGTATATATTGTCGGTCATGAGCTTTTTAGATGGGATGAACACAAGTAGAGATTAACAAGAAGAAGAAGAAGAATTACAGGAAACAAGAAAACAAACACAAAACATAACAACAAATGGAAAATATTATTTTTTAACAACAATCCAAAGCAAGCCCTTTTCGCAACTCAGAAGAATCGTTGTGACGAAGCAAGTTTGTATGAATATTGCCAACAAAACTAGTTATAGCGGCCCATAGTGTGATTTTTTGGTCCCCAACTCGACCTCGTGATTGAGTATAGTCAATATGAGTCCAATTAACTTGGTATTTCAGTTGAATCCATGTATTATTCAAGTTGTAGAATGCCAATGATAAGGGCAATATTCTGTCAAATTGCACCAAAAGTTGTTGTGAAGGAGCATTTGTTCCCTCCAATTTTATTGCTTATTTATAAGTTAGTCTAAGTAGTCAAATTGAGTTCAAACCCATATAAAACATGAAGGACGGACTATAAAATTAATCTATTAATATACGGTCAATTTGTTGAAATATCAGTCAGAGATAGTACAGACTTGTATTTGGGTGAAACCAATTTGATAGTTAACAACATGTCTCACAAACTTTAATGGCATAAGATTTCCCTTATAATAAACAAACGCACGTCATTAATGTATCACCAAAAATGAAGAAAAAAAAAAATAGATTTAAAAAAAAAAAAAAAAAGTTAAAAAAAAAAACTAAAACTTGAAAGGTGTTAAAACACTGATACTTATTATCAAAAGGCTTAAGTTAAAAGAAAATGATTAATTTTTTCATCTAATTAATACTTTAGTACTTCCCATAAAGTGTACGTGGGCTCAAATTTCGCCTCAATAAATGAGACTAATATGTAAAATATTAATTTGAATTGTGAGGTAAATTAAAAAAACGAGGTTACACTAATTTAATATCTTAACAAAAGTAAAATTTAGTATTGTGAAAAGAAATTAACAATCAAAATTAGAATATACTTTTGTCTTCAAGGTATAGTTCAATCGGTTGGGGACCACGCCTCATGAAATAGAGGTCACTAGTTCAAATCTCTTCTCCCCCATTTTGTACAGACATATCAAAAAGAAAAAAAAAAAAAAAAAAATTAGAATATACTTTCACCTTCTCGCAAGATATGTTTACCTAGCTTACAAGTTAAAATTTATCACTAATTTTTGTACAGACATATCAAAAAGAAAAAAAAAAAAAAAAATTAAAATATACTTTCACCTTCTCGCAAGATATGTTTACCTAGCTTACAAGTTAAAAGTTAAAATTTATCACTAATTTCATACACGAGTTATTTCTTTCTCTTTCTTTTTCTTTTTAACTCGACAAAGAAAAAATTTAGAACTATGAAAAGAAAGAATATTCTTTTCATAGAATATTCTTTCATCTTCTCACAAGATATGTTTAGGTAGCTTAAAAGTTAGAAGTAAGAATTGAATGTATTCAAATCTGATTTGATTTTACTATAATGAATTACAATATCATTTCACACAATATACTCTAGCAACTTTCACACTCTACTTTACATATAGACTCAAACTCCGCCTAAATTAATGAGGTTCAATAAATGAAATATTCATTTGAAATATGAAGTGAAATATAAAGAGAGGGTTTAATTCATTGAAAATGTGAATTTAATATCTT
>NC_081548.1:2271191-2272699 GCF_901000735.1 Corylus avellana
TATTATTCTGTACTATATTTCTTACTGATATTTCAGCAGATTCACCATATATAGATTAATATATTAAACATATCATTCTTTTTTTTTTTTTTTTTTTGAGAAATTGCGGATTAAACATATCATTCTTTTTATTGGTTTCTTGAACTGAATTTGACATCAATTACTACATATTATTCTATTACTACTTAGAATAACTAATAAATAAGCAATAAAACTGACCACGTTTGAGGGACCAATCCTATATATTCACAACAACGTTTGTTACAATTTGACAGGTTGCCTTTCATTGATATTCTGCAACTTTAACAATATATATATATGGACTCAACTAAAATACCAAGTTAATTGGTAGTAGTATTAATGTATTTGATTAAATGATTAAATTTACATCTTCTTATTAGATTAAGTTTTTAAGACAAATATTGATTTAACATAGTATTAGAACCAGATGTCATGAGTTTGAATCCTAATTCCACAATTTAACCATCATTTTAGTTAAATAATATTACACATCGTGTTGGGCTTCACATATTAAAGGAGAATTTGAGTCCACACGTGAATGAGAGTATTAAAGTATTGATTAATTTACTTCTTTTTATTAACTTAAATTTTTAGAATAAGTGATAATTTCTCAATTGATAGTATTAATTACACTCACTTGTTCCATCAAGACAAATATCTCTAGTTGTGAAAAGGATTTGTGCTTTTTTCTTTTTCTTTTTTTTTTTTTCTAAATGTTGTTCAGAATAGTATTTTCTACTTGTCAGTCAGATCATTTGTATTTGTTTTCTTGTTTCCCTATAATTTTTCTTGTTCTTGTTAATCTCTACTTGTTTCATCTCATCTAAAAATAAAAAGAGCTCATGACCGACAATATTGGACTTTCAACTTAAAATCATGACTTAAATATAATGGATTGGATTCGACTAAAATTCATGGACTCAACTCAACTTGACTGAAATAAAAGAGATAAACATAGAATGAGAGATCTATTTTACCATCAAGATTTTGTTTTATTGCATCTAATTGTACATATAGTGTCATATAGTATACATAATGTCACGTCATTTAAAGTTTAAATGATGTAGAATGGAGAGGATCTATATTAGTATTAAGATTTTGTTTTGTTGCATATAACGGTGTTCAAAGTGTTACGTGGCATTATACATACCATTAAATATGTGAAATTTAATCCAAATTAAACCATAAAATGGATCCTCTCCATTTTAACTCTCTCTATTACACTTAAAATGAATAAAATCTTATCTGTATAGTTTCCAACATAGCCTATGAATTGCAAATTCTCTATATAAGATTAATTTTTCAAGTAGGCCATGTGAAAAGAACGACGATGTAATTTGACTTATGTGCATATAAATATAGATATATATCATAAAATAAAACAATGAGTAGTATAGTTACATTTTGGACAAAAATTTTCTCCAAACCAGTCAAGATGAAATATCCTCCAACCCATTTAAAATAGTATCAAATATCTAGAAACATTT
>NC_081548.1:2272799-2276040 GCF_901000735.1 Corylus avellana
TATCATGCCTCAATGTACCCACAAATCGCAAAGCCCTTTTGTTACACTTCCAAGCTGGCTGGCAGAGGCATGATCCCTTCATCTTCACAGAAGAAGTGAAAAATGATGGCAAGGAGGACGTTAACCTTGTTTGCTTCGGCTGTGAGAAGCCAGTATCTGGTGCCGGATACAAATGCTCCACCTCCGATTGCAATTTATTCCTCCATAAATCATGCCTTGAGCTGCCTCTCTCTATAGAATACCCTTTCCACCCAAACCACGTCCTTGCTCTTGTAAAGCCACAAAAAAAACATTGTAATGCTTGCAGTAAAATCTGCAATGCATACCCCTTCTACCGTTGCGATGAGTGTGATTTCAATCTTGATTTCACATGTGCTACCCACTTGCAAATTAATATAAATACTGACAACTGCCAACACACATTCATCTCTCTCTCTAAGCATTTCCAATTCACTTGTAAAGCTTGTGGTGAGGAAGGCAATGAGTTCGCCTCACATTGTAGCATTTGTCAACTCTTGGTTCACACCAAATGTGCTGGATTTTCACGCATCATCAGAATTACAAGTCATGATCACTCTCTCACTCTCACTTACTCTCTTCATCAAGTCAAAGAGCACAATGATATATTTTGTAATCTCTGCTATCAAAAAGTGAAGACAAAGTATGGAGCCTATTATTGTAAGGAATGTAGTTACGTGGCCCACTTGGCATGTGCATTTAAATATGAAGAAGATGAATATCTCAAGTTGCTGCCTGAGGAATTAGAAACAAATGTTATGGAGGTTGAAGGGACCGAGCAGATACAACATTTTAGCCATCGACATGATTTAATTCTTAACAACAAGAAGCTCAAGAAGGATGAGCTTTGTGATGGCTGTACAAGACTAATCTCCACTCCGTTTTACAGTTGTACACGATGCAATTTTTTTCTCCACAGTAAATGTGTTCAACTACCAAAACATAAGCAGCATCCACTTCATCCACACCCCCTCACCCTCCTTAGTGCACAATCAATTTTTGGTCTTGGATTGTTCTCATGTAATGCTTGTCAACGTCTCAGCAATGGCCTCTTCTATAGATGTTTTAAGTGTAATTGCAACTTTGACCTTCAATGTTGTTCAATTCCGGAAACCTTGAAACATAAAGGTCACCAACACCCTCTCTCCCTTGCTGTTAATTTTAATAGAAGATGTCATGTTTGTAATTTCACTTCTGATGACAAACCTTGCGTGTTTGTATGCACTAATTGCGATTTCGCCTTGGGTTTCGAATGTGCAACTCTTCCGCTCGTAGCTAGGCACAAAGATGACGATCATCTCCTCAAGCTCACCTACAGTGCTGAAGCTCATTGTGAAGAATACTATTGTCTAATTTGCGAAAAAGAAAGAGATCCCAAACAATGGTTCTATTATTGTGCTGAATGCGACTTCCCTGCTCATTCCCAATGCGTTTTAGGAAAATATTCATACATTAAATTTGGAAGTACTTTCAAATCCAGATATTTTCATAAGCAGCATCCTCTCACTTTTGTCCCAAAGATTGAGTCCTCTCCTCCATGTGATGCTTGTGGTAAGACTTTCGATGGCTTGGCCCTAGAATGCCCTCAATGCAAATTCACTATCCACTGCTCTTATGAGTGCCTTGAAGAAATAACTGACAAACTCTCCTCGTGGTGAAGATTGGAGAAAGTCAGCAACAGAGATTTCGGAGTTTACTAACTATTATGAAAGTTTTTTCTCTCTTGAGAGGTTTAGTTATATGTTTAATTAATTATCTAAGTTCATGAAAATAGGATTTGATCAAGAAGTTGTCAAATATGTATTGTATATTGTGTTTATGCATATGGAGTTTGCTGATGCATGATATTAATGAAAATGTTATTTCTCTTAACAGGTCTAAGGGAAAGGTTCTCTTCGATTGTGAATGTCGATTTACACCTTTGAATACTTGTGTTTAAGCTAAAGTTCTTTTTTTTTTTTTTTAATCAATATTTAGAGCCCCAGTCCCTATGTTATTCTCATTTCTGACATAACAGGATCTTTTTCTATATCATGCGATTAAAAAAACAAAAATCTGGACAAATATTGTATATGAATTGAAAAAACAAAACCAACCGTTTGCTCGAAACACATACACTTGTACAGCTACAGCAATATGCTACAGCCACGTACACAGCTACGTGTCCAAGAACAACAACCTGGCAATTCTGCCTTTTTAAACCAACACAAAACACACCCCACAAAATGCGAGAGAGAGAGAGAGAGAGAGCATGGCCGGAGGAGACGAGGAGTGGAGGAAAAATGCAGAAACCCACAAAATGAGTCCGGAGGATGTAAAAGCCGCGGGAGTAGAGGGCTCCAAAAGGCCCCCCGGTCACCAACCGGGCGGAGTACTGCACCAGAGGCGCACTTTTCCTTACAGCTATACCACCATGGCCATTGGCGGCCTCCTTATCACTGCTGCCGTCGGATACTTCGTCTTATACGTCAAGAAAAAACCCGAAGCCACCGCCGGAGACGTCGCCAAGGTGGCCGTGGGAGCCGCCAAACCTGAGGACACTCGCCCAACGAAGTAGAGCTAATGGCAGCGTGCGTACGCGTGGGGGTTTTGCTTGTAAAAATGTTTATTTTGTGAACTCTTAATTTGCAGGTTTTTCTTTTTTGGGTATGGAGAATGATGGACCAAATGCCTACTTGTTCCGTACTCTGGATATGATCTGATTATATGTATTTGAATTTGATTACAATAGTAGCCACTTTTAGAATAATTTTCAAGTAAATCCCTTGGGAACTATGATGGAATTGGTGAAAACTTAAACTTATAATTTTTTTTTTCCTCCTTCACTGCACCGCCACCATTTTTTTTTGTTTTTCAGATCTTTTTTTTAAAAAAAATCAACCAAGTCGAACCCAATTCTGATATTTCGAGCCAATTTCCTTCTGTTCTGGACTCTTATCGGAGCCGATATCCACTATTATTGAGAAGGATAAAGATTTCTACTAACAATTCTCTTATGGACCCTACTTGCCTGGCTCTTAGCCCAATATAATTCATCCCCACAATTAAAGATTAGCAATTCAAACCAGCAATTTCCTGGAGATTTGAATCGGAGAAGGAAAAAGCAGCCAAGTCGATCGACACCAAGACCGTACTATTGAAATTGTATCATCACACTTTCATCAATAGTTGACACCACTTGCTGGAATCTATGCACTTGGCTATTATTTGTAGTGGATGCTGA
>NC_081548.1:2276140-2347321 GCF_901000735.1 Corylus avellana
AATTTTCAAAAAACCTATTTTATATATATATATATATATATATATATATATATATATATTCTTTTTTTCATAGATTTAGGTATAGGTATTTTTGAAAATTTTGATAAATCATAACCAACACCTAAATCCCTGCAATTTTTTATTTATTTTATTTATTTTTTATTTTATTTTTAATGTATTTTGAGAATCTTGACACCTCTCCGATAGTTATCAATAGGCCACCCCCTGGCTGTCGTAGCCCCTTCTCTTTTTTTTTTTTTAAATAATAATAATAGTAATTTTTAAGTTTTATATATTTATTTTTTTAATATAATTTTTTTATTAAGAGTGACATGTGTCATCATTTTATTGGTGGTGACGTGTCATATTAATGGAATTTGTCAATTATTTTGACAAAATTTGATTACATGAACTAAATTGTTATTTTGGCCTACCCCGAAGATCATTTAAATTATTTTTTATATCGTATGAAGAGATTTGTAATTTAAGCCAACTATATGGACTAATCTTGTATTTATTTGGAGCTTCCATTTCTTGGATCAGGATCCTCTCCAGTCCATAATGGACTAGAGAGGATCTTGTTCCCCATTTCTTGGGGTGAGCCTACAGACAAAGCCAGAGTATTACCTATTTTCTATGGAGAGGGTACTCTGCACGAGTTCAAAGTTTATCTGATAGAAGTAAGTACACGAAATAACCCTACCTTAAAGAATTTTATCGTGATAAAAAAAAATTGCGAATTCAAATCTATTCATCGATGTTAGGCAAAATTTTGGCATAGGCAAAAGAGTAAATGGAAAGATTTTGTATTAGACTTACACAGGACAACCTCATATAATATTTTTTGAAAACTCCCACGTGCATAAAAAGATTTTATAAATAAAGTTTGATAAATGTTATAGTTCTTCGTAGTATTTTCCTGATATTACGTGGATATTGTTTTTTAAAAAAAAATATGAGGGACCGATGGGGTAAGTTTTTTTTTTTTTTTTTTTGCTTTTGGCTTTTGTAGACAATAACATTTACTTAGAATCAGGAGAACACTATGATGCACTATAGCATTCCTCATAAAGTTGTTTTTTTTGTTTTTTTGTTTTTTATAATTTTTTTTTTTTAACTTGGCTATGCCGATCTCAACTTTTTGTAAAAGATGTTGACTTGTGAAGTGAAAGTATATAGGACCATATATAGGTCTAAAAAAGGGAATTCGTGAGTGTGCCATTAATTCTTTCTTTCTTTCTTTTTTCTAATTGATTGAGAAAAAAATATTACAAGGGAATATCCTTACCATTCCATATTTCCATGTGTTATTCTGATTGCTTCTAACCACTCTCTCAAGTACATTGTACACAAAAAGGGAAAGGAATAGCGGGTTGCTCATGGATTATGATTTTACTGTTGCGCTTTATTTGTTTTATCTTCAAAGAACCTTGTGTGATATTTCTAGTTAATGAGTTTGTAATGTATAAATTCAAAATGGATTACACTTATTTAGTAAAGACATGTTTGAGGAGGTGGCTATTTTGTAGGATCTTACTTTATACTAGCTAGTTGAGAATCCTCTATTCCACAGGACCACAAAGTAGTGTATACTGGTTTGTAGTTTGAAGGATGTGGTTTGGTCTTGGTTGCATTGTTTTAGCCTATATATGTTGGGAGTATATGAGGAGAAAACTAAGGTTTCGATTGTTTCGACATAAAATGTTTTTCGCTAAAATCATTTTTTAGTATTTGGCTCGTATGAAAAATTATAAATATTTTTTAGATTTTCATTCAATCTTATTAACCTATAAAAATCAATTTTTTATTCACAACATAAACTATATTAATATAATTTCTAAAAATTTGAGTTCAAGTGGTGGCCTGGTTCGACAGCGGTTTGATGAGTTGAGAATGATAGGCTCAAACTTGGAAAATGGTTTATGGTTTTAAAAAAGGGAAATCATTTTACAGAAACTAAATAAGCTTTTTTGGTCAAACTGAAAATATTTTCGATTAACTATTATTTTTTGTTGCACCAAACATTAAAAAATACGAAAAATATTTTTCAAATATCATTTTACGCCAAAACAAACAGAGCTTAAATGTTGTTAAAAAAAAAAAAGATGAAATTCTGGATAGCTTGGCATTCATCAAAGGGAATTTAAACGGGAAGGAAAACCCATGAGCTGTCCAGAAAACAAAACTATGGACAGCATATGCGTGATTCTCATTAAACTCTAAGGATTTGATCTGAAGAAAACTTCTCTAAATAAATTCATTTGATTAAATGTAAGACTTTGGTGAAGAAGGGATGAATATCAAAGCTCATCGGCCCACCAGGTAAGTAAACTAATCTGAAAACCCCCAACAAATTAGTTAAAAATATTATTCTTTATCAAACTACCTAAACAAACCATTGGGCCAAGCGGGGGCTCGCCCACCCCTATTTGGCTGGCCTAGGGTGGCGAGCCACCCCTAAATGGTTTGTTTAGGTAGTTTGAAAAACAATTTGTCAATTTGCTTGATCCCTAAATCCCATTTACAACTTTACATGCCCGGCCACTTACACAATCCTATCAGTTTATATCACCTTTGGGCTAGTCAGGTCTAGTCCATTAAAATAAGCCCAGTATATATTGTCGGTCATGAGCTTTTTAGATGGGATGAACACAAGTAGAGATTAACAAGAAGAAGAAGAAGAATTACAGGAAACAAGAAAACAAACACAAAACATAACAACAAATGGAAAATATTATTTTTTAACAACAATCCAAAGCAAGCCCTTTTCGCAACTCAGAAGAATCGTTGTGACGAAGCAAGTTTGTATGAATATTGCCAACAAAACTAGTTATAGCGGCCCATAGTGTGATTTTTTGGTCCCCAACTCGACCTCGTGATTGAGTATAGTCAATATGAGTCCAATTAACTTGGTAAGGGCAATATTCTGTCAAATTGCACCAAAAGTTGTTGTGAAGGAGCATTTGTTCCCTCCAATTTTATTGCTTATTTATAAGTTAGTCTAAGTAGTCAAATTGAGTTCAAACCCATATAAAACATGAAGGACGGACTATAAAATTAATCTATTAATATATGGTCAATTTGTTGAAATATCAGTCAGAGATAGTACAGACTTGTATTTGGGTGAAACCAATTTGATAGTTAACAACATGTCTCACAAACTTTAATGGCATAATATTTCCCTTATAATAAACAAACGCACGTCATTAATGTATCACCAAAAATGAAGAAAAAAAAATTAGATTTAAAAAAAAAAAAAAAAGTTAAAAAAAAAAACTAAAACTTGAAAGGTGTTAAAACACTGATACTTATTCAAAAGGCTTAAGTTAAAAGAAAATGATTAATTTTTTCATCTAATTAATACTTTAGTACTTCCCATAAAGTGTACGTGGGCTCAAATTTCGCCTCAATAAATGAGACTAATATGTAAAATATTAATTTGAATTGTGAGGTAAATTAAAAAAAACAAGGTTACACTAATTTAATATCATAACAAAAGTAAAATTTAGTATTGTGAAAAGAAATTAACAATCAAAATTAGAATATACTTTTGTCCTCAAGGTGTAGTTCAATCGGTTGGGGACCACGCCTCATAAAACAGAGGTCACTAGTTCAAATCTCTTCTCCCCCCTTTTGTACAGACATATCAAAAAGAAAGAAAAAAAAAAAAAAAAAGAATATACTTTCACCTTCTCGCAAGATATGTTTACCTATCTTACAAGTTAAAAGTTAGAATTTATCACTAATTTCATACACAAGTTATTTCTTTCTCTTTCTTTTTCTTTTTAACTCGACAAAGAAAAAATTTAGAACTATGAAAAGAAAGAAGTAATTAAACAAAATTAGAATATTCTTTCATCTTCTCACAAGATATGTTTAGGTAGCTTAAAAGTTAGAAGTAAGAATTGAATGCATTCAAATCTGATTTGATTTTACTATACTGAATTACAATATCATTTCACACAATATACTCTAGCAACTTTCACACTCTACTTTACATATAGACTCAAACTCCGCCTAAATTAATGAGGTTCAATAAATGAAATATTCATTTGAAATATGAAGTGAAATATAAAGAGAGGGTTTAATTCATTGAAAATGTGAATTTAATATCTTAACAAAAGAAAATTTTAGAATTGTGAAAAAAATAAGCAATCAAAATTAGAATATACTTTTCCCACCTCATAAGATATGTTTTCATAGCTTACAAAATAAAAGTTAGAATTTATTACTTACTACATATACAAGTTATTTCTTTCTTTTTCTTTTTATGATATGTTTTTGTAGCTTACAAGTAAAAAAGTTAGAGTTTATTACTTGCTTCATATACAAGTTCTTTCTTTCTTTTCCTTTTTCTTTTTTTGATTTTTTTGTAGCTTACAAGTTAGAAGTTAGAATTTATTACTTGCTGCATATACAATTTATTTCTTTCTTTTTCTCTTTCTTTTTCTTTTTCTGATATGTTTTTGTGGCTTACAAGTTAGAAGTTAGAATTTATACCTGCTGCATATACAAGTTATTTCTTTCTTTTTCTTGTTCTTTGTTCTTTTTCTTCTTGAGAGGGTCATGCAACTCTTTTGCTTTTCTTTCTTTTTTCTTTTTCTTTTTTCTTTTTCTTTTTTTTTTCACATGGGAAGTTTGTAATTTGGGTAATGCAAATCTTTTGCTTTTAAGTCAAAGAGGCGGTGGAAGAATATATACCTTAGCACAAAGGATTGAATTTGTTTGGATCATATTCATATTATACCAAGCTAGCTTTTATTCATATAATTTTTTTTTTTTCAAAGTCGAAACTTTAACATCTCATGTCTATGTGTTGATTATGTTGATACCATTACAAATAGCATGAGCGAATTGATTTTGGAGTTATATTGTACAACTAGGTCTCATAGATTAATAAGGACAAAAATGTTTAGAGATTTAGTTTTCACATGCATATTAGAGGGAACAGCTGACTCCTTTCCTTGGAAAAATTTCCAAGCCAGAAATTGGTCGTTGATTTTTTTTTAAAAAAAAGAATTGGGTTGAAGGAACAAGTCTATTAAACTAGTGAAGATGCCCCATTATTAACGTTTTTGATTTTAAAACGAACCAAAATGGGGAGTGTAGGAGCTTTCGAGCGGAAATAAAATAAAATAATAATAAAAGTTAAAATAAATTATAATAAAGACAAAAGATTTTATGTAATTCGGTCTATAACCTACATTCACAGTATAAAGCCCTAAATGATACATTGTTGCTCTTATTCACTTGATTATTTTACAATACAAATGGGGGAGATGGGAAAATAAAAAAATGGTATGGGAGATCAAATCAAATCAGAATTGAATGTATTCAAATCTGATTTGATTTTACTATAATGAATTACAATATCATTTCGCACAATATACTCTAGCAACTTTCACACTCTACTTTACATATAGACTCAAACTCCGCCTAAATTAATGAGGTTCAATATGTGAAATATTCATTTGAAATATGAAGTGAAATATAAAGACATGGTTTAATTCATTGAAAATGTGAATTTAAAATCTTAACAAAAGAAAATTTTAGAATTGTGAAAAAAAATAAGCAATCAAAATTAGAATAGACTTTCCCCTCCTCATAAGATATGTTTTTATAGCTTACAAGTTAAAAGTTAGAATTTATTACTTACTACATATACAAGTTATTTCTTTCTTTTTCTTTTTCTTTTTCTGATATTTTTTTGTAGCTTACAAGTAAGAAGTTAGAATTTATTACTTGCTTCATATACAAGTTATTTCTTTCTTTTTCTTTTTCTTTTTTCTTTTTCTGATATTTTTTTGTAGCTTACAAGGTAGAAGTTAGAATTTATTACTTGCTGCATATACAAGTTATTTCTTTCTTTTTCTCTTTCTCTTTCTTTTTCTTTTTCTTTTTCTTTTTCTTCTTGAGAGGGCGATGTAACTTTTTTTTTTTTTTTTTTTTACATGGGAAGTTTGTAATTTGGGCAATGCAAATCTTTTGCTTTTAAGTCAAAGAGGTGTTGTTTGGATCATATTCATATTATACCAAGCTAGCTTTTATTCATATAATTTTTTTTTTCAAAGTCAAAACTTTAACATCTCATGTCTATGTGTTGAGTATGTTGATACCATTACAAATAGCATGAACGAATTGATTTTGGAGTTACATTGTACAACTAGGTCTCATAGATTAATATGGACAAAAATGTTTAGAGATTTAGTTTTCACATGCATATTAGAGGGAACAACTGAATATTCCTTTCGTTGGAAAATTTCCAAGCAAGAGAATGGTCGTTAATTTTTGTGAAGGATCAATTTTTTTTTTTTTTTTTCAAATTGGGTTGAAGGAACAAGTCTATTAAACTAACATTTGTCCATTGAGCATATGTTTCTCACATGGACTTTAAGAATTATATGTGATTCTAAAAATGCATGTGAATGCAGTTTATTAACTTAGACTAACATTTTAAATGTTTCTAGATATTTGATACTATTTTAAATGGGTTGGAGGATATTTCATCTTGACTGGTTTGGAGAAAATTTTTGTCCAAAATGTAACTATACTACTCATTGTTTTATTTTATGATATATATCTATATTTATATGCACATAAGTCAAATTACATCATCGTTCTTTTCACATGGCCTACTTGAAAAATTAATCTTATATAGAGAATTTGCAATTCATAGGCTATGTTGGAAACTATACAGATAAGATTTTATTCATTTTAAGTGTAATAGATAGAGTTAAAATGGAGAGGATCCATTTTATGGTTTAATTTGGATTAAATTTCACATATTTAATGGTATGTATAATGCTACGTAACACTTTGAACACCGTTATATGCAACAAAACAAAATCTTAATACTAAAATAGATCCTCTCCATTCTACATCATTTAAACTTTAAATGACGTGACATTATGTATACTGTATGACACTATATGTACAATTAGATGCAATAAAACAAAATCTTGATGGTAAAATAGATCTCTCATTCTATGTTTATCTCTTTTATTTCAGTCAAGTTGAGTTGAGTCCATGAATTTTAGTCGAATCCAATCCATTATATTTAAGTCATGATTTTAAGTTGAAAGTCCAATATTGTCGGTCATGAGCTCTTTTTATTTTTAGATGAGATGAAACAAGTAGAGATTAACAAGAACAAGAAAAATTATAGGGAAACAAGAAAACAAATACAAATGATCTGACTGACAAGTAGAAAATACTATTCTGAACAACATTTAGAAAAAAAAAAAAAGAAAAAGAAAAAAGCACAAATCCTTTTCACAACTAGAGATATTTGTCTTGATGGAACAAGTGAGTGTAATTAATACTATCAATTGAGAAATTATCACTTATTCTAAAAATTTAAGTTAATAAAAAGAAGTAAATTAATCAATACTTTAATACTCTCATTCACGTGTGGACTCAAATTCTCCTTTAATAGGTGAAGCCCAACCCGAGGTGTAATATTATTTAACTAAAATGATGGTTAAATTGTGGAATTAGGATTCAAACTCATGACATCTGGTTCTAATACTATGTTAAATCAATATTTGTCTTAAAAACTTAATCTAATAAGAAGATGTAAATTTAATCATTTAATCAAATACATTAATACTACTACCAATTAACTTGGTATTTTAGTTGAGTCCATATATATATTGTTAAAGTTGCAGAATATCAATGAAAGGCAACCTGTCAAATTGTAACAAACGTTGTTGTGAATATATAGGATTGGTCCCTCAAAGTGGTTAGTTTTATTGCTTATTTATAAAAGGAAAACTTCACTTAATCCCCTAAACTTGCATCACATTTATAATTATCCTCGTAAACTTTAAAAACTCTCAATTTAATGTATCGATCTTTCAATTTTATTTATTTACTTTTTTCAATTTCACCAATATGTTAGGATTTTCTTGTTAAATCCTAATGGAGTGGTGTTAAAATTCTCAAAATACCCCTCTTTTTTTTTAGAAATTTTTTTTTAAAAAAAAAAAAAAAAAAAAAAAAAAGAAAAGAAACAAATTGCAAGGATTTAGGCATTGGGCAGAATTTACCGGAATTTGCAACAAAAAAAAAAAGAAAAAAGAAAAAACACATAGGTAAACCGGAAAGAAGGGTACTTAGTTTGCACAAAATAGTGGATTTGAGTGGGCCATGCAAATGTTCCACTTTATTCACCTGGAATGGAATTGGGGGCAATGCAATTAAATGGGGAAAGTTCACATAACCTCCTCAAACTACCACTCAATTTGAGGAGGACATTGTTTTTTTTTAGTACCTCGTATACAAGTTGTTTCTTTTGCTTTACCACTTTCCACCGTGATCCTAAAAAAGCAACATTAATTTGCTTCCGTTGAACGCCAAGTAACTTTCGGCTTTAATCCATATGAACTATTTTAAGCCCATAATTGACCACATCCCGGCCCTACTGAACGATTTTTACTTTGATCTACCCATTGGAATAAAGACCAAAAGTCTTTATTCCAAAGTTGAGTGGTGTTCGGTTGCCTATAAACGCAAGTTAATTGTCTTTTTGAAGATCGTTGAGATAAGTGGTAAGGTATATATTTTAACGTCTCTTTTAGATTTGTATTAAATTTGCATTGCCCAAATTCTCTTCCTCTTATGTGTCAAGTACCTTCTCCGGATGATAAAGAAAAAGATTTGCATGTCCCACTCTTTTGTGTGAAGTAACTTATTTAGAGTCAAAAGAAGAAAAGGAAAAATAAAAAATAAAAAAAACTTCTAAGCTACATAAAACATATCTTGTGATGAGGTGGAAGTATATTATAATCTTGAATGTTTATTTTTTTTCTTTTCACAATTCTAGAACTTTCTTTTTAAGTTCTATATTTTATTTTATACAACTTTTTTATTAATAGATTAATTGTATAGTCCATGTTTCATGTCGTATATCTAGCAATACAACAAGTCAAATTGGCGAGATCGGTGGAATTGTTTTTTATTTTAAAAACTGTAATTCTGATTTCCTCAACTTTTTATGACATCGGTGGAATTGGATTTGTTTGATGTTTGACTTTTTTTTTTTTATGTGGCTTTGAGGGATAAGAATTTCAGTAGGAGCCCAACAATTGAAAACATTTTCAGTATTATTTTTAACGGAATATCATTATTAGTTTTCCTAGAAAATATTTTTAATTGAAAACATCTTTCGATAAAAAAATAAAATTACAGTGAAACAAACACACCTTAAAAAAATAGTTATCACATGAAAAAAAATATATATATATATACATAGTTTGAGAGGCAATGTATATTTTTTTCCACATAAAAAAGAAAAAAAGAAAAAAAGAAGCCATCTATTTAGTTTGCAGAAAATAGTGGGATTTGAGTGGGCGGGCCATGCAAATTAAATGTTCCACTTTATTCACCTGGAATGGAATTGGGGGCAATTAATGCAATTAAATCTATTCTTTGCGTTAATTGTAGGCAAGTGAACGCCAAAGGTTATTATTCCAATTAAAGTAGAAACAAATAAATAAATATTGAATATTGGAGCAATTCAATTCCCTCGGCCCTCCACTACTACAACACCACCAAACCAAACCAAACCAAACCAAACCAAACAGCAGCCTTTCCAATTCCAACAAATAATACTAATAACCACTTCCATCTTCAAATCTATACTACTACCTCCTCCTACTACTACTCCTACTCGGATCCTCATTATTATTTCCTAATTTCACTCCATCATCCATATATATATATATATATATATATATATATATATATGGAGACGGAGTGCATGAGCATCATCCAAGATTGGCTAAGGCGGAGATATTTTCGTGATGCAGAGCTGTACGCAGAATGGGTGGTTGAAGTTGTTTGTAGGACGTGCCGGAAACCGATATTATTGGGTGCCGCTTTTAAATACAGGGGTAGAGACATGTACTTTCACATATCATGCCTCAATGTACCCACAAATCTCAAAGCCCTTTTGTTACACTTCACCCCGCGTTTGCTTCATCCGCATCATCCCTTCATCTTCACAGAAGAAGTGAAAAATGATGGCAAGGAGGACGTTAACCTTGTTTGCTTCGGCTGTGAGAAGCCAGTATCTGGTGCTGGATACAAATGCTCCACCTCCGATTGCAATTTACTCCTCCATAAATCATGCCTTGAGCTGCCTCCCCAAATACAACAACACCCCTTCCACCACCCAAACCACACCCTTTCTCTTGTGAAGCCACAGAAAAAACTTTGTAATGCTTGCGGTAAAAACTGCAATGCATACCCCTTTTACCAATGCAGTGAGTGCGATTTCAATCTTGATTTCACATGTGCTACCTGCTCACGAATTAATTACATTGAAGACTGCCAACATGCATTCATCTCTTTCTTTAACCAAATCCAGTTCACTTGCCAAGCTTGTGGTGAGGAAGGCAATGAGTTAGCCTCCCTATGTAGCATATGTCAACTCTTGATTCACAGTAAATGTACTCAATTTTCACGCATCATCGGAATTACAAGTCATGATCACTCACTCACTCTCATCTACTCTCTTTCTCAAGTCAAAGAGCACAAGGATATATTTTGTAATCTCTGCTATCAAAAAGTGAAGACAAAGTATGGAGCATATTATTGTAAGGAATGCAGTTACGTGGCCCACTTGGCATGTGCATTTAAATATGAAGAAGATGTAGATTTCAAGTTGCTGCGTGAGGAATTAGAAACAAATGTTATGGAGTTTGAAGGGGCTGAGCAGATACAACATTTTAGCCATCGACATGATTTAATTCTTAACAACAAGAAGCTCAAGAAGGATGAGCTTTGTGATGGCTGTACAAGACTAATCTCCACTCCGTTTTACAGTTGTACACAATGCAATTTTTTTCTCCACAGTAAATGTGTTCAACTACCAAAAACTAAGCGGCATCCACTTCATCCACACCCCCTCACCCTCCTTAGCGCACAATCATTTTTTCGTCTTGGTTTGTTCTCATGTAATGCTTGTCAACGTCTCAGCAACGGCCTCTTCTATAGATGTGTAAAGTGTGATTGCAACTTTGACCTTCAATGTTGTTCAATTCCGGAAACCTTGAAACATAAAGGTCACCAACACCCTCTCTCCCTTGCTGTTAATTTTAATAGAAGATGTCATGTTTGTAATTTCACTTCTGATGACAAACCTTGCGTGTTTGTATGCACTAATTGCGATTTCGCCTTGGGTTTCGAATGTGCAACTCTTCCGCTCGTAGCTAGGCACAAAGATGACGATCATCTCCTCAAGCTCACCTACAGTGCTGAAGCTCATTGTGCAGAATACTATTGTCTAATTTGCGAAAAAGAAAGAGATCCCAAACAATGGTTCTATTATTGTGCTCAATGCGACTTTCCTGCTCATTCCCGATGTGTTTTAGGGAAATATCCATACATTAAGTTTGGAAGTACTTTCACATCCTACTATTATCACAAGCAGCACCCTCTCACTTTTGTTCCAAAGATTGAGTCGTCTCCTCCATGTGATGCTTGTGGTAAGACTTTCGATGACTTGGCCCTAGAATGCACTCAGTGCAAATGCACTGTCCACTGCTCTCGTGAGTGCCTTGAAAAAATAACTGGCAAACGCTCTTTGAAGTGATGATTGGAGAAAGTCAGCAACAGAGATTTCGGAGTTTACTAACTATTATAAAAGTTTTTTCTCTTGAGAGGTTTAGTTATATGTTTAATTAATTATCTAAGTTCATGAAAATAGAATTTGGTCAAGAAGTTGTCAAATATGTATTGTATATTGTGTTTACGCATATGGAGTTTGCTGATGCATGATATTAATGAAAATGTTATTTCTCTTAACAGGTCTAAGGGAAAGGTTCTCTTCGATTGTGAATGTCGATTTACACCTTTGAATACTTGTGTTTAAGCTAAAGTTCTTTTTTTTTTTTTAATCAATATTTAGAGCCCCAGTCCCTATGTTATTCTCATTTCTGACATAACAGGATCTTTTTCTATATCATGCGATTAAAAAAACAAAAATCTGGACAAATATTGTATATGAATTGAAAAAACAAAACCAACCGTTTGCTCGAAACACATACACTTGTACAGCTACAGCAATATGCTACAGCCACGTACACAGCTACGTGTCCAAGAACAACAACCTGGCAATTCTGCCTTTTTAAACCAACACAAAACACACCCCACAAAATGCGAGAGAGAGAGAGAGAGAGAGCATGGCCGGAGGAGACGAGGAGTGGAGGAAAAATGCAGAAACCCACAAAATGAGTCCGGAGGATGTAAAAGCCGCGGGAGTAGAGGGCTCCAAAAGGCCCCCCGGTCACCAACCGGGCGGAGTACTGCACCAGAGGCGCACTTTTCCTTACAGCTATACCACCATGACCATTGGCGGCCTCCTTATCACTGCTGCCGTCGGATACTTCGTCTTATACGTCAAGAAAAAACCCGAAGCCACCGCCGGTGATGTCGCCAAGGTGGCCGTGGGAGCCGCCAAACCTGAGGACACTCGCCCAAGGAAGTAGAGCTAATGGCAGTGTGCGTACGCTTGGGGGTTTTGCTTGTAAAAATGTTATTTTGTGGACTCTTAATTTGCAGGTTTTTCTTTTTTGGGTATGGAGAATGATGGACCAAATGTCTACTTGTTCCGTACTCTGGATATGATCTGATTATATGTATTTGAATTTGCTTACAATAGTAGCCACTTTTAGAATAATTTTCAAGTAAATCCCTTGGGAACTATGATGGAATTGGTGTCAACTTAAACTTATAATCTATTTTTTTTCCTCCTTCACTGCACCGCCACCATTTTTTTTTTTGTTTCTCAGATCTTTTTTTAAAAAAATCAACCAAGTCGAACCCAATTCTGATATTTCGAGCCAATTTCCTTCTGTTCTGGACTCTTATCGGAGCCGATATCCACTATTATTGAGAAGGATAAAGATTTCTACTAACAATTCTCTTATGGACCCTACTTGCCTGGCTCTTAGCCCAATATAATTCATCCCCACAATTAAAGATTAGCAATTCAAACCAGCAATTTCCTGGAGATTTGAATCGGAGAAGGAAAAAGCAGCCAAGTCGATCGACACTAAGACCTTACTATTGAAATTGTATCATCACACTTTCATCAATAGTTGACACCACTTGCTGGAATCTATGCACTTGGCTATTATTTGTAGTGGATGCTGAGATTTTGAATAGGGTAGCGGCAGCTCAACTCAATCCAATCTCTAGTTTTGGGGATCATGAATTAGATTGGGCTCTTTGCCATCCTCCAAGACCTAAGATCAAATCATGTTCACTACAACGGGGGAATGGAGGTTCAACTTATATCATGTTTACAGATTAATCCCTTGGTAGAGTTTTGTGAGAATGGAGAAGGATACCATCAATTGTGTTCAAATTATGTCGATTGATTTTTAGTTTTAATTTATTGCACTGTAATGACTGTTTTTGGGATGTTTGGAGTTGCCCACTCCCCTCCTCTTGTAGTTTTATTTTATGTTTAATGCAATGATTATCTTGCTCAGAATATAGATACAACAAGAACATATATGTAGTCGTCACACTCCACATTTTTATTCATCTAACTTTTATTCATTTCTAGACTGAAAATCAGTCCAAAGACCAACCCATACTATATTCATGAACAGAATGACAAAAGTTGAAATTACCCTAGCCCTAAATTCTATGCAACACAGTAACAAGATCACCTAAACATCCTTATGGATCATTCAACATAAGTAAACAAAATAGGTTGCCTAGGTGTATTTCATTGTAAGCTTATTAATTGCTACCAAATGCTCCAGAATTTATCACTCACCCTGCAAGGTTACCTTCCCGCGTTTCTCTGCTTTGGACTTGTTTTTCCGGTTAAAAGATTTTGCTTGCCAATCTTCTGGGATGCGCAGCAGGACTACCAAGAAAAAACAGCAAATATATAATGTCAATCTTACTCAAAACCTACACAAGTCCGGCTACCAAAAAGAAGAAAAAAAAAATTCTAGGAGAATCTTCTTTAAGAATTAAACAGATAAAAGCTACTATAACAGCCAAGTCATGCCCTTCCTTCTCACAATTCAAAATTGAGTACAGTGTTACATCTGAAAGGGATAATGGTACCTTAATTGTAAAGTTTACAAAGATAAGTTTTTTTGCAGCCTTTTAAAGAAAATGACCATCGAACAAACCTGATCACACTTATTAGTCAATCTTCACTGATGAGTAGATGAGCCTTGTGAACCAAAAGCATGCGTAAAATCCGATGGTACCAGTTAGAACAAAAAATGCATATGAGGCAATTAGCATGTATCCAAAGTAAAATATCGCTGAGACCAGCTTTGTGATTTCAAGCTTAGTGAAGAAGTAGAATGTTGCATAGAGGAAAAGGTACAGTGCGGAAGAGCCTGATGTAAGGTAAGACCTCCACCACCACAGATAGTCCTCGCTGCACAGTTGGAAGTAGCAGAGCACGACGGTTATTTCGGCGCACGTGACCACGAGGATGACGAAGACCAAGAAGAGAAAACCAAAGATGTAGTAGAACTGATTCAGCCAGATTGAGGTAAGGATGAAGAAAAGTTCGATGAAAACTGCCCCAAATGGGAGTATTCCTCCAATCAGAATCGAAAATGATGGGTTCATATACCAGGCCTGCTCAGGAATCTGCCTTGGGATTTTATTTGTCTTCACGGGATCCTCGATTGCTGGTTTCTTGAACCCAACATAGCCACCTACAAACACAAGTGGGACTGAAATCCCAAACCATAAGAAGATCAGAGCAAACATAGTACCAAATGGCACAGCCCCAGATGATTTCTGTCCCCATATGAGAGCATTTAAGACAAAGAAAATGGCAGAGACGATCGCTGGGAACATCACTGCAGTCCTGAAAGCAATTCTCTTCCATTCTGTTCCTTTAAACATCTTGTATAAACGGGCAGAGGTGTAACCAGCAAAAAGGCCCATGAAGACCCAAAGCAAGAGCATGGCTGTCATGAGACCACCCCGGTTAGACGGGGAAAGGAAGCCAAGGATGGCAAAGATCATAGTTACCACTATCATCCCCAAAAACTGAACACCAGTTCCAACATAGACACAGAGCAAGTCTGAATTATTTGGGGGCCTGAAGACATCCCCATGCACGAGCTTCCATCCTGTCTCTTCTTGGGCTTCTTCTTGGGTCTCAAGTTCATTGTACTTGGAGATGTCACGGTAAAGTGTTCGTAGCATTATCATTGCCACCATGCCCGAGAGAAAGAGAACAATCATCAAAGAATTGACAATTGAGAACCAGTGAATCTGGTCATCGCTCATTAGAAGATAGGCATCCCATCTAGATGCCCACTTCACATCACTCTCCTGAAAGGAAGAGATGAGAGAGAACATTATAAATAATGATAGCACCCCAGTCATAAAAGGACCAAGTAAGTTCAACACTACCCATTAGTGTTCAGCTAATCAGAGACAATAAAAATGATGATGATGATGACAATAAAAGAAATTTAATGATCAATAGAAAATGTTAAAAGTAAGCTATAATTCATAATAGGAACTTACCAGGAAATCAACATCATAAGTGAATATAATCTCTTTTTTCTCTTCAACCTCTTGAGGGGAGTTGGAATTAGCAACTGTGTGTTTTGCATGAGGATCACAGGTTATTAAACGAGTCTTCTCATCCCACTTCCCTTCATATTCATGTTTAACACTGTATTCATCCAGCAACCAAGTAACATCACCACCAGATACTACGGGATCCAAGAATCAGCAAGGTTATCATTTAGTAAGAAAGAAGGGACCCAGAAAACAAAAAAGTTACCTAAATGGTTTAACCTCAAAACCCACAATTCTTGCAGAGTCGGTTTGCAAATCTCTATGAAACTTCACAGTAAATGCCAAATGGTTGTGGATAAAATACTTTTCACCCTTGGTCTGTTCACAATCATTTAAAGTAAGAAAAAGAAAAAACTTGCACATTCACAAGAAAACACCTTAATGCTAATAAATAAAGTATATACCCCAGCAAATTGGCCTTTGAGCCCAACAAAATAGCCAAGCTGATAAACAGTAGGAGATTCCTGATCCAGCCTTCGTGTGGGAACAACCAGCGGAAGATTATCGAGGATCCTGTCACATGCATGGAAGATCCATTAACAGAATGCAACTTCAAAGCAGATCAAACAGACAGCAAATATATATTTGATATGAATTAATCCCATACATGTTGACCCGGTACTCATCATTGATCTTCTCTTTAAACTCCTTTGCCGATTTGGCATCAAGTGTAACCCGGCCAACAACATTGCACATTTGCGGTTCTCGCATTTTGAACTGCCACCAAAAAAAGATCAGTCAACTAAAAAAGGTCAATAATCGTGGAATTATTAAGCATGTTTAGCCTCACATGAATATAATAAAAACTCACCACATAGGGGGAGTTTTCAATACGATCACCTCGAAGTACTTCCCCAAGATTCTCTGCACTGTCCACTATCTTTTCAGGCCGAGGATAAGGAAGAGAATAATAAGAGTAAGGAAGCTGAGTCTTTATAGAAGTCAATTTGTTCACTTTCACTTTCAGAATATCACCCTGCATCCAGAGACCCCTCAGAAAAACTTATTCGTGATTATTTTCAAATGATTCTCACACGTGTTGGCACAAGAGAGAAACTCCAAGCACCATAGAGAGAGTCAGGCATTTGTACTTGTTGAATAATGGCAAACATGATAGAACGAGTAATATAGTTAAGACAACATGAATTACTAAGCATGTATCAATGCAGGCATATATTTTCTAATGAATACCCATATCTTGGCACATATAAAGAATCAAGAGCCCCACTTGAGAAAGTCATATGTGTCATAACATTATCAAGTCGGCCACAGTCCAATATTTTAATTGACATTTGACGAATGACCAATGCCATGGACCCAGTAGCATGGTTCAAAATATATGAACTTTTTTTTTATAAGTAATTGACCCAAGGAGAGGGGAAATATATCAACTTATGAGCACGTCTTGCCATGAAGCCATCTTTTACTTTCTAATATTCTAATTTTCTGGAACACTTCTCAATTTTCTCTTTTCTTTATTCCCATAGAAGTTAATTACAAATTGAATGGATGAATCCCAGACCTTTTCCCCAAAATTCCTCCCACATCTCACAGTGATATGCGCACGGGGAAAATAGTAGTTGTGATGACAATAACAAGGAACAACAAAAAATAAACTATGGCAACTTTTTTTTTTTATTGAGGGTCAATTAAGAGAACTTACATAATGAAATAAAGCTAATATGGTGAATTCAAAGCTTCATGCTATCTTCTATTACTTAGATATAGTGAGTAGATAGATAGTAACTGTGATAGCTGGAAAGTTATGAGCCATAAAGATAAACTACTGGTTAATCCCTACACATTGTGGCAAATAAGTACTTATTTGCCACAATTTTCACTTAAAAGCTATAAAAGAATGTTAGAATGTCATAATTACACAAATCTTTAAAGAATTTCTTTTTTCTTTTTTTTTTTAAAAAAAGTATCTATTCAAAGAGCTCCAAATTCTATCCTAAATGCTCTTGCATTCACAATAATCCACAGATCATCCTCTACCACCATCAGTAATCCGCTCAGTTATGTCAAGACCTCTAATTGAAAAATTCCGTCAAAGTTCTTGCAACCTCAAACGCACTGAACCGGAAATGACAAAACTACTTCCACAAAGTACGTGTTTGGTTGCCGAGGAAGAGATTTTCTCCCTCTAAATCTCAAAACTCCTAAAATTTTTGAGATCCGGTGATAGAATTACCTCCATTCACCTGAGTCTAACACAGTTACAATAAAACTATCTCAATTGAGGTTTCATATGCTCACAATTCAATAAGATTATACAAACCTATGCTTTAAACTTCTACTTTCTTTCCATTTTTCCATTCCTCTGTTTTCTCAGCATCCAAACAAATCCACGACATTTCCCTCTCAGATCCGAGGTATGCATTCAGATCAATCACTTTACACGTGCATATATGAGATGTGTGTGTGTGTGTGTGTGTGTGTGTGAGAGAGAGAGAGAGAGAGAGAGAGAGAGAGAGGTGACCTTCTGGAAGTCCTCGGGAGCGACGCCGGGGAGATAGAAGCAGTGGCCGCCATGGATCAGAACCAGAAGGAGCGCAGAGATCGCGAGTGTACGGCCGGCGAAAGATCCCCGAAACGCCATGGCGCTTCGTTTCACAGAGAGAGAGAGGGAGAGAGAAAGAGAGATCTAAGATAGTCTTCGTGGTTGTTTTAAAAGGCAATTACGGAAGGAATGAGAAGGGAGAGCTAGGACAGGACTAGATCTACTCTCCGGTATGGCTGGGTACGGTGACTTTAGGTTACGGTCTATTTCTGCCACGTCATCATTTGAAAAATAGATATGGTTTTTTTCACCATGCTAAAGGAATTGAGATTTTCGGCTGCCATGAGGCAGTCCACTTTTTTTAAAAAAAAAAAAAATTGTTTTTTAAATTGAAGAAGAGAAATATTAAAGAAAAATTTAAATTTGAGATATTATCACTAAATTTGATGTATTAGAACTAAATTTAGGATGATAAAATCCATTTTAAATGATACCATCCTTAAAGGGTTAACCTTTCACCCCTAGGTTTTAGTTTTAAATCCAAAATTAAATTTTGAAGCATTAGAAACTAAATATTAATTCATAAA
Source organism: Corylus avellana (assembly GCF_901000735.1). NCBI lineage: Eukaryota > Viridiplantae > Streptophyta > Magnoliopsida > Fagales > Betulaceae > Corylus > Corylus avellana. Next base: position 2,294,816 of record NC_081548.1, read on the forward strand.
AATTTAACAAAAAAACAAAATCTAGCATGACTAGGAAGAGAGAGATTTTTCTACAAATTTTTTTTTTTTTTAATAAAATCACATCAGACTTTGGCAGACACTTGTCTGACTCTTAGCAGCCTAATAGCAGAACTCATGCTCAAGGGATGAAAATTAGGACCCAAAAGGCGAGGGGCTATTAACTGCTCGCTAACCATTATAACCGCTAACCACCTTAACAGTGATTAGTAAAAATCGTTAACCGCATTTTTATATAATATATATTTTTATAATAATAATAATAATATTTATACTTATAATATAATCATTAAATTACAATTTTTTTGAGATAATTAAATCACAATTTAAGTATTAATATATTATTACTATAATTTATATGATTATATCACATGATAAATTGATCATTAAATCATATGACCATATAATATGACATAACTCATAAGTCATTGGTAAATTTTATGTTGCGTAGAAGGTGACTTATAAGGATTTTGAAAATTTTATTTATATGTTGTGTTTAATTCCTGGTTTAAAACATTAGTAAATGTTAATTATTAACAAATTATGAAATGTATTTAAAGACTTTTTTTTTAGTACAAGTAAATGTAAACTAATGTAAATTTGTGGTCAAATATTTTAGATTTTTTAATATAGGCTCTTTATACTAATTTGGCCAATTTGAGGTTTATATAGCAAATTTTGATGGTAAAATGACCCTAAAATGCAAAAAGAATTAAAAAAATTCAAAAAAAATTAAAAAAAAAAAAAAAAAGAGGAAAAACTATTAAAGTGAGCTGAAAAAAACCCAACTCTCAAAATTTGCCCAAAAAGCCCAACTTGTAGAAAGCAGTTAGTGGAGACGGTTATTTATTTATTTAATAACCGCCCAGTGGTTAAACGTCTTTTCACCCCTAAAGAAAATATTATTTTCCACTCATTTCTTAGTCTCATTTTATATCTGTCATGACGTGTGTTTAAGTGGTTATATTTTTGGGTTAAATATTAAATTAGTCCATGGGGTTTCATAACTTTATTTTTTCTCCCCTAGGGTTTCATTTTTATCACAAGAGGTTCCTGTGGTTTTGATAAGTGATCAAATTAGTCCATCTGTTAGTTGACCGTTAGTTGACTGTACGGACTGACACGTGGACCAATCAAACGTCGACACGCGGCACATATATTAATTTTTTTTTAATTAAAAAAAAAATGTTTTTTTTTTTTAAATTAAAAATATATTAAAAAAAAAAAAAATCGGACGAGAAACTCATTACCCGGTTTAGATCGATTTTTTTTTTTAATATATTTTTAATTGAAAACATTTTCCAATTAAAAAAAATTAAGTAATATATGTGCCGCGTGTCGGCATTGTTCAGTCGCGTGTCGAGGGCAACGATCAACTAGCGGTCAACATATCAGATGAACTATTGTCGCTATCCACCATACGAATAAAAATGAAAACAGGAAAAAAAATAAAGTTGTGAAACTACAGGGGGTTTTGGAGTATTTAACCCTATATTTTTAGCAAAAAAACATTTTATGAAAAATTACAATTTTTTATTTAAAAAAAAAAAAAAAAAGTGGTTAGATTTTTATTTTTTTAAGTGGTAAACGTAAAAAATTACTTAAAATAAATCTTATCAACATATATAACATGAATATAATAAATATATGTGAAGAGTATTTTTAATTTATGAGCATTTACACTCAAGTAGGAAGGCTATTTTAGTTAACCAAAATGCAAATTCGGGCAAAAAGTCAACCAGTTCCGACTACTTCAGCAAAAAATTTGTTGAGTTTTTTATTTTTTTATTTTTTTTTCAGGGATTTTTTTGTCTTATTAAAAAAAATTATGGTCAATTTTGTATTTTTTGTTGCCTTAAGAAAAACATTAACAATTTTTTACTAATTTGAAGAAACATTGTCCTAATTAAAAGCTTAAATGAGATATTATCAATTAGAGATCCGGCTTGCATGAACTATCGCATGCATGCAGTTAGTGGAAAACGGTGTCTAGGTTTAAAAAAAATATATATATAAAATTCATTAAAACTAACTTAAAAATTATACAACAATAATAATTAAAAAACTAAAAAAAAAAAAAAAAAGATTTCAGAGAGAGAGGAGGCGGAGAGCGAGAGAGAGTGAACCAAGAGGCAAAGAGAGGAAGAGGTGGCACCGTTCCGGCAGGAACTGGTCGGATTTGCAGGCATACTTCGGTGAACCATTGTTAGAGCCCGGAGGCCTCTAAACTCAAAACTCCATTTCAATTGGTATAAATTCTGGGTCCTATTTCATATGGGTATTGAATTTGGGGGTTTCTTTTCTATTGATTTTTTGGATTTAGCTTGAGTTTGTGGATATTCTGTTTGGTTGCTAAGAAAATTTTGGGGAATGGAAAGAAAATGTCGGTTTTGGAAAGATTGTGAGTTTTATTGGGGGTGGTTCGTCCACCTCCATACCGGCCATTGAGTGGCTCCTTTGATTTTGATTTTGATTTTGATTTTTTTTTTTTACAGAAGAAAAGAAAAGAGAGCAACAAGAAGATGAAGATGATGTGCACCAGAGAAGAAAAGAAATGAACGAGCTGGAGAAGAAGAGGAGGAGCAACAAGAAGATGATGATGATGTGCAGTGGAGCTTTCTAGTCTTCTAATATTTTTATTTTTTAAGTTATTGATTTTATTAATATTAAATGAATTTTATATATATATATATTTTTTTTTTTAAAAAAAAAAGAACTATTTTTTTTATTACCTAAATGCAGTCATTTTTCATTGTCGCATGTAAGCCGGATCCATCATTTAGCAGGTAGTTTTGAAATTAGGATAGGACTTTTTTAAAAAAATATATATATAGTAATTAGGAGGGCAACAATTGGATACCAGACTAAATGAATTGAAAATACTTTGACTTTCAACAAACTCGAGGGAATCAACAACAAAATCAAAATTTCAACTCGAAATGACCTTTTCGACCTTCTAGCCCTTGTTGAAAACTTGAAATGACCTTTTTAGGTCTTTCGGACTAAGCCGAGCCTCGAATCTTTAGATATAGTAAATGTTGCAGATTTAGAAAGAGATGTAAAAATGGATATAGTTAACCCCACAAATTTTCTATGGAGAGAAGTGCTTGGTCTTCATCTTTTATTGAGTTATTGTCTGTTTCCGTATAAAAGATTGACAAATTTACCATTGAATATGAATAACTATAGGTGGGTTTCACATAGTCAAATAGTAACTTTGTAAAAGAGATGTAAAATAAATGAATAACACTTCTCATTCTATAGATTGGGCTTATTTTTAAGTACGTGAAAAAAACATGTTGTCCTATTAATACTATTAAAACAAAGCATGTGAGAAGCACATGCCCATTCTAAAAAATACATCTCACTTTTTTAGAGGCTAAATTGTAAGAATTCATATAACTCGGTTTATAAAAAATTTATGTCCAATAGTAAAATGTTGTGGATTCGGTTTAGTCCTGGTTCTGATTCCCAAGCCAAACTTAATTGTTGTTTTAGTATAATGCATTATTCATATTAATAAAAGTTCATCCTTTTTTTTTTAAGCCCAAATGATATATCCATGATGATTAAGAGCCTGTTTGAGATTTTGTTTGAGAAATAGAGCTTTTAAGTTAAAGAGAGCTTTTGGACAAAAGCTTCATTTTAAAACTTTTGCCAAAAGTGCGTTTTTAATATTTTTAGGCTTTTTGGACTCTTAAAAGCGCTTTTAATTTTTTTTACCAAATGAGTATTTTTTTTTTCTCCTTCTAACGGACTTTTTGAGTATTCAAAGCACTTTTAGGGCTATCAAATGCAATCTCAAACAGGCCATAAGTGATATTTAGAAATTTGATTTCACTTTTTTGGTATTTAAAAAATAAATTTCGGGTGAAAAAACAGCTTAAACTGAAATAAGTTTTTAATGATCTATCCCAAATTTTGATTTTTGAACATTTTATTTGACAAAAAAAAAAAAAAAATTGTAAAAAATAAAATGTAATGTTTTTTACTGAAATTACTTGTTAAGTTCCAAAATCATCTATCAAATATGTTCATTTATCTATTAAAAGATGTATACACAAAAGCTTTTGTAGATTTATTGCTACATTTTTTAGTCTACAAAATAAATAAATTATAAATCAATTAGTAATCTAGCAATTGGTCCCGTAGCTCAATCAGCTATAAACCACGCCTCATAAAGTGGAAGTTACTAGTTTGATTCCCCCCCTCCTCTTGTGCGGACATGTCAAAAAAAAAAAAAAAAAAAATCTAGCAATTGTTGTGCGAGTACTAAAAGGCTATCAAATCAGGTTTGGGCCGTTGCAAGTTTCATATCCATGAAAGAGCATAAAGCCCAACTCAATATAAGGTGGCCCAAAATTTCTATATTTCAAATGAAATTAAAATATTTAAAAAAGAGTGAAATGAAAATGAGTTATTCTATAACTAATGTCTATTGTGTTGCATATAATAATGTATATGATAACACGTCATTTTAAATTTTTAAACAACATTACAACATATTCACAATATAGCATCATGAAAACGGTTAAATGTAACAAAATAAAATTTTAACCATGAAATGACTCGCCTCTAAGGATAGAACCAGAATTTTAATTGAGAGGGGACAAAACTAAAATAATAATAATATTAAGGTAAACAATTAATTTCTGAAGGGTCAAACTCTAGGAAAAATAAAAAATTTGGAGAGATTAGTGCCCTAAAGCCAAAAGTAATTCCACCCTCCTCGCCTCCGTTTCACATAAAATAAAAGATGATTGTATTCCTTCATTAGAATGCCTCCATACGCTCCCAATATGGTTTTTTATTTTATAGGAAAATGTTTGTGGTATTACAACTTTTATGATAATTTTATTTATAAACTTACGTGACGTGAATTAGCAAGTCAGTTTATAAATGTGTTACATAACTGTTCAAATTTTAGTAACTAATGTTATAAGTGTCTATTAATTCATGAAGATCTTACTTTGTAATCATTATATTTTCTCTCTAACCGTAAATCAAAATAAATGGTACGAACAAAAAATATGTACAAAAATGTGCAAATAATATTTTTTTTTCCCCCTAATTGGCATATAGCCTTATTTCTGAAGTTTCATTATTATCAGGTTTTTTTTTTTTTTTTTTCTTTCCAAAATTTTGTGATTAATTCGTTGAAGGAAAACTTCAGTTGAAAAGCCCAAACCCAAAGGAAGAGGACGTTGCTTGGGCCGAGCCCCTCGCAAAGGACGTGATGGGCCACAATGTACAGAAAAAATAAAAAGTATTAGTCTCCTACTCTCCTTTCTTTATTCTGCAAGGACAAATCATTTTTTCTAAGTTAGGTTTGTTTGTTTCGGTGTAAAATGTTTTCGGTTGATTTTTTGATTTTTTTGATTTTTTAAGTGGCTTTATATTTGTTTAGAACTCTGAAAATGGTTCAAAAATTATTTATACTGTTTGACCCGTACAGAAAATTTCCAAATATTTCTTATAAACAGTTGCAAAGGAAAGACGGCAAATAGGATTTGCGAAGAAAAAGAGTGTGAGAATAAAAGACCTTCAAAGATGGGATTAAGATCCATTGCAATTGCTTATTTACATTGCTTGCAATTTAGGTAGACAATTGTGAGAAACTTCTTGTGGGGCCCATCTAGTCAGGCAAATGTTTAGGTAGCTTGAGACCTACTTGGGTAAATAAGTCCCCTAAAAGGCCCTCTCACAATTGTCTACCTAAGAATGTGGGAAAACGATGAAAAATGGATTGCATATATGAGAAGTGTATTTTACTTTACTTTCTCGTGAAAGTTATTTTTCTTAATAAACAGAAAAAATTTTCTCAAGTCGACCAATATTTTACGCTAAAACAAACAGGCCAATAAGAGAAATTTTTTTTTCAATTGCAGTTTCAAGTAGGGGTGTAAACGAGCCGAGCTTGAGCGAGCTTCCCTTGTTCAAGCTTGGCTCGTTTAAATTTTACTCGAGCTCGAGCTCGAGTCGAGCATAAGGGCGAGCCAAAAAAATCGAGTTCGAGCTAATAATAAGTCGAACCGAGCCAGCTCGCGAGCTGGCTCTTATATTTAATGTTTTTGTTTTAAATTTTTTTTTTTTTAACTTCAAGTACTCTTAAACGGCTTAAGAAGTTAGTTTGCATATGAGCATTTGCTTAACCTGACTAATCGAGTATGGAGCCTGAGTCAATACAGTAAGGCATTTGGTTTCAAAGAGAGAGGATATGCATCCTTTTATAAATAAGCAAACTTAGAAATTGATGTTTTCTTAACAATGTGGGACAAGTTAACATGTTGCATTCAAACTGCATTGGGACAACGCCACTTACAAAAAAAATATTTTTTTAACGTTTCTCTCTCAATCCCCCTCACTAGTCACAACGGATCTTCCACCTAAACTCTCATTTCCCACTCTCTCACTCTCACTCACCAGACAGGTAGTGATAGTGTTTGAGTTTGTTTGATTCTTCAATAGTTTATACCTTTCGCAATCTCCCTCAATAGTTTCTGCTTGATTCTTCTTCCTTTCGTTTGGATATGTTCTAATTGAATCAAGGTCTTTTTAATGATTGCTCTCTCTCTTTGATCATGAAGGGTCTAGAATTTTCCATTCTCTAACGCTTAAATATAAATGCAATTTTAAGGTTTTAATAATTATGAGATTTATAATTAATTATGTATTACTTAGTTTATATATATATATATATATACACACACACACTCGAGCTTATACGAGTTGTTCACGAGCTTAGCCGAGTCGAGCCGAGCTTGCTTCGTTTAATATTCGAGCTAGGATTTGTGTTCATGAAGTGCTTCATTTAATATTCGAGTTGAGCACGAGCCGAGCTTATGCGAGCCGAGCCCGAGCTTGCTCGCGAGACGCTTCGCTCACTTAACAGCCCTAGTTTCAAGTTCAACATAATGGAAGCTGAGACCAAAAAAAAATTGAACATAATGGTACCATATTTGCTCGATTGGATGCCCATATTTTTTGTAAAACCAAACTTACTCAAAGTCAACTACTCTTTTTAAAAAAATATTTTACAATTAATCCTTGCACTTTTCCATAAAACCTCGACAAGTATGCAACAATTCAGTTGAAGTATCCTTTCCCTTATTCAATTAAAAAAAAAAAAAAAAAAAAATCCGTTGAAGTAAATAACCCGGTTTAATTATCCTTATTTGATCTACCTGCCTCATACACTTTTCTTTTCTTTTTTTCTTTTTTTTTTTGGATAAAAATTAAATAATATGCCTCAAACCAGGTCAATCTTGAACTTTTGTATACGTTTGAGAGGTTTAAAAATATGTTTAACATTCAAAAAGTTCATTCGAATAAAAAAATACATGTTTGATAAAAAAAAAATTAAGAACGTTTTTAAGGGTCTAAAAAGCTCAAAAATGACAAAAAAAAAAATGCATTTTTGATAAAAGCTTAAAAATAAAAATTTTGCTAAAAAAAAGTTTTTTTACTTAAAAATTATATTTCTCAAACACAGTCTCAAACATGCTCTTAGTTTACAAACCAAAACCCTAAACAAATCCAAGTTTAACAGCCCAACATATTTATGGGTGGAATTTTGAGTTTGGATCCAAAATAAGCCGGCTTCCGAACAATAAAAGTCTCATATTAATTTCGTACTTAAGCGCGCGAGTTGGCTATCGAAACGGGGCAGTAGGTATCAAGATTCCAAAGAGAGAGGGAGCTATAGGGGGGGAAGGGGGCAAAGTTTTGATATGTAGGTGAGTAGTTAGTACAATCATGCCAAGCTTTTGGAGCATAAAACCTGGAGAGCACAAAACCAATTACCAAAAATGTGGAATTTATTCTAAAGAAGACACAAAGAGGTTGGTTGGGCATAAAGGGAGTCATTTGGTCCCCCAACATTGACCTTTTGCCAATGAAAAGCCCATCCACACCCCCAACCATTATAGGATTGGGACCCCCCCATCTTTCCATCATCATTAATTTATGACCCTTTTATTCTCACGCCTAATTTCACCACCAATCTCTCCCATGAAGCCACACATGGTGATAATCATTTGTCTAAGATGTGCCTTTTTGTGAAGCATTACAAAATTAAGAAAATTTAAAAATAAAAAACTATTTTGCTCTTTGGTAAAGCTCCACTTTCCAACAGTTCATGTGCATAGCAATTCTCTTTCTATTTTTTATTTATTTATTAAAATGTTTTTGTAACAATTTGGGACAAATGTTAGGTATATCTGCATTATTACTCTAAAAGAGCTAGTTAAATTGCAATTAGAGCTGCTAAAATCTCACTCATAAAACTCAGTATTATATAGTAATGAATCAATGAAAAACTTAGTACTCATGAACATGATTATAATTTACCCACTTAATATGACAATGCACCAGTACGCCCACAAGGTTTTAGTAGAAAGTACATAAATTGGTTTTTTGCTTTTTTGGGTCACTGGCATACTCGTTTGATAACACTTTTTTTTGTTCTTTTTATTTTTTGTTTTCTCTTTTCAAAACAATTTTGCAATTAGGTTTCTGAACTTTAAAAAGTGATATCGAGGCCCCACACATTACTATCGCGCGTTAAATTAGACACTTTTACATTTTTCTCTCCAAAATACCCTTGAAGTTATTAGTAAATAAAAATTAAAAAATACATAAGAATAACCATTTGCAAAAAGAATATTAAGGGGCTAATATGAAAAGGGTCACCCACTTTTTGGTTTTTTTAATAATTTTAATTTTGTTCAAATGGTTATTTTAAAATAAATTTAAGGTTATTTTTGAGAAAAAAAAAAATGTAAAACTGTTTGACACTCAATGGTAGTATAAGAGGCATTAATATCAATTTTTAAAGTTTGGAGGTATAAATGCAAAAATAATGATAGTTCATATGGTTAGAGTGTATTTTTTCCAAAACAAAATCAGTAACAAGCAACCAAAAATACAAAACACGCAAAACTGTTTTCACGGTCACAACATAACATTTTTCAAACAAGTAAAAAAAGAAAAAAAAAAAAAAAACCCTTAAAAAACATTAATAAATAGAGCAAAATACTTATAATTTTAGCAAATATTGGCAGCAGAAGTGGTTGACGGGACTATTATGAGGCAGTTGTAATAGATAAAGAGATCGCTTGGCGTCTGAAGATGAAAGGGACATTAATTGGTCTGAGAAACCAAGCACCCATAAAACGATGTGAGTAATGCATGGGCAACTATAGGTCCCCTACTCCTACCCCCACATCTTTTGCTTTGGGACCATGGGGCCAAATTAGGATTTTTTGCAAACCTACGTGTATATACATAAATACATAGATATTAAATTATTTGGCCATTTGGGGATGAAAAATTATTTATTGACGGGGCCATGATATAGAAAAAAATTAAAAAAAAAAAAAAAAAAAAAAAATTGGGACTACCAAAGACTCCTTGATTTTAAAGGTATCCACCCTCAAATGGAGAGGTAAGGATAAGAAGTATAGGTTACCATGAAAACATCTACTCAACTCTTTTTTTGTATGATAAAGTTGACTACATTTAGCAAAGCTTGTAAAATTTGGATAAAAATAAATAAAATTGGGTGTCTTATAGTGAGATTGTTATATAGTATGTTGAGACATTTTTTTAATCCAGAAACTTGAGTTTTGGACTCAACTATGTTGTATAAATAACCATTCACACTTGTAACATCTTTCTAATGTCGGGCTCAATATTATTTCACCCGCATGTGTTTACCCTACAATTTTATCAGCATTATGTTCCAAACAAAATCTCCAAACACTTTTCTCTTAGTTTGTTACGGTTAAATTTTGTTTCGAATTTTTATAAGCAAATACTAATATATATCTATTCATAAAACACGTAAGCAATTAAGCCTGATAAGTGATAGGGAGCTAAACAAATGAATCCATAAAATTTTTCAAACTAACATGACAGACGGTAAGTTGCAGTCAAGAGAGAGAGAATTGCCGCGTCAGTTTGAAAATTTTTCTGGATTCATTTGTTTGGCTCTCTAGCACTTCTCATTAAGCCTAATTCTCATTTTCTTTTTTTCTTTTTTTAATTGGTTAATTGGGATAGGCCAATTCACGCTTGGATATTGATTTGGCAAATTTATACAATGTGGTTCTTCGATGTTCGGAGAAACATGTGACTTTGTTTGTTAACTTTTTGTATTCTTTATTTTTCAAAACAAAAATATTAACAAACAATCTAAAACACAAAACATATATTAATTTTTTTTAATTTTTTAATTTTTTATATTTCATCATAACATTCTTTTAAACCAAACATAAAAAATACCCTCTTAAAAAAAAAATAAAAAAAATGAACAAACATATATAATTTGCATGGAGGTCTTGGGAATGATGTCCTACATACAGCTTTTGCATTGCTGTTGAGTTGATCTTTTGCAAAGCCATCTTTTTCGTTTGTGGTCCTGTCTTTATATCCCGCACATATGATGTTATGTTTAATGATGGTTTTTGTGGTCCAAGGTGATATAATTGGATAAAACAAGACATCAACCAACCATTATCATTAATTTTGGCCGATTGAGTTATGACTTTGAAGTAAAGTTCCTAGATTTCTCTTCCTTCTTCTTTCTTCTTTCTTCTTTCTTCTTCTTTTTATTATTATTTATTTAATTTTTTCAACCCACCAAATCACCAAGACTGAGTGAGATCTTCAACTTCCTTAATATGGAACCTATTTGGGCAAAGCAACTTTTTTGGCTTGTTTGCTTGTGTTAGAATATATTCTGATATATTTATATATGATTGACTTATATTTCATAGTATTGGTCAATTTATGTTTTTTTTATTTTTTATAAATCAATTTAAGTTACTTGTATATATTCAACTATAAATATAAATCTTTGTACTGTAAACAAAGTTAATGAGAGTATAATGTATCTGTGTAACCCCGAGGACTATTCAAAATTCAAAATGATAGATTTGGAATATATTTTGACATTTTGGTTATTTATTTTTTATTTTTTTTGGTTTCCTTTCCCTATTTATTTTCTTCTGTTGCAACAGGGACATAAATTAGCAGAGAGAGAGAGAGAGAGAACAACATACTTTTACACATAAAATGTGAAATCATAAATTCATGCAGTAGAAAATTCATTTTACCATATTTGTTCAAGTTTGCTTTTAATTTGAAGGAAGAATTTTAGAGAGATTTTTTTTGTTAACCTATGTCCAATAATGCCTTATTAATGGTAGACATATTCAAAGTATATCTCATCCATAAAGAAGAAAAATATATTGTGAAGTAGACTTTAATTGACCTGTCTAACTTGGCAATCTTCGAAAAAAAAAAAAAAAAAATTACAGTTCTTTTCATATAATAAATCTCTTGAAAATGGCATTCCCTAGACCTACTTGATATAAACACAGGTTAAGGGAGCATCACAGAGATGGATCTATGGGGGGGACTGAGAGTGGCCTTGGCCCCTCCCCCCACCCCAAATCACAAGAAAAAAAAAAAAAAATTTAAGCAAAATAAATAAATAAAGGTATTTTTTTGCTAATTGGTCTATTCCCAAATTAAAAGCTGGATTCGTCTCGAAGAATGGGTAGTATTGGAAATTTTGCTATATATATGAGAAGTGAATAATGATGAGCATGCTAATAGTAAATAGACATTACTACATGTTTATTTGATGTACTACAGAAGTTAATAGAGAACTTTGAAAATAATTATATGCTTTGTTTGAGTGTGTTTTGTTTGATTTTTATTTTTTCTTGAAAAAAATGTTTTTATGCAACATAAAAGTGAAAACTGTTTTTAGAAATGTTTTGTATTTAAATTGTTTGTTTGGAAATTTACATCTAACACAATTGAATCCCACTTGCTTAGGAAGAAGTAGAGATTAAATTGGGGTTTTGTGATATAAATGTGAGATGATTGAGACAATCAACACCAAAAGGAGAGGAGAGAGCACCCCCATGTGAACAAAAGCTTGGTCCCTCATAGATGATGGGTGAAACTAAATTTAAAATTGAAGTACCAACACCTTATGGTGATTTGGTACATCTCATTCATTACATCCATCAACCATATGTATTATTTATCACTAAAATTGGCAATGATGCATACATTATGTCTTATGATTTTGGGGGGATAGTCCTATACATAGTCCACTCTATATGTTTGTATAAAGCGGGAAAAGTGGTCAATTTGGCACACTTAATTTGATTGGACAACAATAATAATTGTTCATCACCAATTTATTTATATCATATCAGTTTAATTTTTAAAAATAACCAGTGATTTATTATGGTATAAAAGTAAATATCTTGAATTTAAACACTGACTTCACAAATTGCTATACAAGTCGAAACTCTCTCTCAATTGCCTGGCCGAAATTAACCGCAAACCTTTAGTTAAAATTTAAAGCATATATATATATATTTGCAATTTGATGTGAGCCACATTGACCAAGTCTACCACAAGAAGAACCTCTTCCAATCAAGTGCCTAGTCTTTGTAGTCTACCCATAGATCCCTATACAAGTCGCTCCTGGCTATTACAAAAAAAGAAAAAACAAAGAAGAAGTGGCAAAATTGACACAAGTGGGGCTTGAAAGTCAAGCTCGTTTGACTGACCACTGCAACAGGCTTTAACTTGTTTCAGATGGTATATATAAATAATGCATTTTCATCACTGTAATTTATTTATTAGTTAGCGTTTTTTATTTTTTAAGTTATCATATACATTAGTTAAGATTTTTTTACCGTATATGTTACACATTATTTTTTTCAATTATCTTTTATTCATCTGTTTTGCAAGTTTGGTGAATTAACCCACCATTTCTTTTTTCTTTTCTAAAGTTATCTCCTACTAGAAGTGGCTGATGAGGGTGGCTAACCACTTCAATGGGTGGTCCAGCCGCCCTTTACTTTAATATTCTCTTAAAATTACGTGGCAAGATCCAGACGGTTTAAAATCTTAGGAATTGGGAAGACTCAATCTTAGGCTTTGTATTGATTAGAAAATAAATGTTCGTCAGTCCATTATTAATAACTATATATTATTACCGTGTATCTCCATCTTGGACAAAGTAATAAATGTGAGGCAGTCCATTATAAAGGGAAGTGCGCCCATTGAAAGCAGGCCACAAATGAATGACAAAATTACAAATGAGAGCAGCTCTCTGAACTCCATTTAAACACTGGGCATTATTACTCTGCCTTATTAAATAACCAACTACTCCCCGGGCCAAATGTTACCGTCGATGATGTCGGAATTATTGGAAATTTGAGTAAAAATATGGTTAGTATTAGACTAATTATTTTAATTAAAAAAATTTGTAAGCTGTTGCAATACTAATCAAATTTGGCAAGTGCTTTAAAGGAAAAAAAAAAAAAAAAATTTTGACTTATAATAAGACATGGATGTGAATTTGGAAAGGATAAAAAATTATATTTAGTACTTAAGTTTTTATATGATTTGGATTTAACGTTCTTAATTTCAAGAATAAAGTCAGTAGGTTTTATCAAAGTTTAAAATTGGTTATTCTATCTTTTTATCATCAAAATTAATAATTTGTTATTTACGATATGTGTTTTATTGGATACGCCAATGTCTATCTCAACACCACGCCAACGAAATGACGTCTTTTGTTATTGTAGGTTTGCTCTTTAGATTCTTAGATTTTGTATTTCTTTATGTTTTAAGCGCAATGATTTTTTTGGGTTTTTAATTTTTATTTTTTATGAATGACTTAATATTTGTTGACGTGTGATTACACTAGAGTATTTATAATGTGTCAAATGAGACTTGTGGCATATGATAAACGGTTAGCTTTGACGGTAAAGTGATACAGTGACGTATTTTAAAATTGAGCAAGACTTAAAAATTATATACTTAAAATTGAAAATTTAAAAACTAAATTCAAATGAGATGAAAAGTTAAGGGTAGATATGATTTTTTCCTTTGGAATATAATAAGTGATTTGAAAAAAGAATAATAGTTAAATAAAATAATAAAAATAAACAGTTAAGATAGAGAATAAGACATGAAAAAAATAAAGTAACTAAAATTAAAAAAAAATAAAGGATTTTTTTTTTAAAAAATGATGTCCGAATGTGAATGTTGCTTGCTTGCTTGCGTCAAAAACTACCGGGTCAGATACAAAAAACGAACCCCTACTAGTCTATGCCTCGGAGAAACAAGTACCGAGGAAGAAATATGCTCGTTCAAAAGTTAAGGCCGCCAACCATATCCAATAACATAATCTATTTTTAGCTATTTAATATATATATATATATATATATTTAATATATATATATATATATATATATATATATATTTTAGTTAATACCATTTTTTTAATTTTTTTTATTCCACCTTTTTTTGTTTTAAAAAAATGATTTTAATAAATTTTTTATTGTTTTGAGAAGGAGCGGAAAAATTAGAGAGAAAATAATAAAAAAATTAAAAAAATTTATTCTAAAAGATCCGCTGATGAGCAAAATGGCTTATAAATAACTAAATTACCTATTATGAATTTGTTGGAGGTGCTCTAAGCAATATCTAAAAAGCATTAATAAATAAAAGATTCATCATATATTGAACTGATATATCTTTTATTAAAAATGAGTAATGTTATTTAATAAACTGTTATACGATTATCATATAACTTGATGATATAACAGTAAAAATCAATCATAAAAACATGACTTAAAAAAATACTAATTATAAGTGCTGCATCATTTCAATTATATGATAATTGCATACTAGTCTATTAAAAAACATTTTTCATTAAAAGTACATGTCCAATTTTAAGGAAAGCTTTGTCAACAATATATATATACACACCAATAACCATTATAGGATATTTAAATTAAGTAGCAAGTGTTTAGATATGATTTGGTGTTGGAAGTAAATTGGGTTTAGATGCTAGTTTTTAGGTTGTCAAAAGGTGCAAGTTGGAGAAGAAAAAAGTGTGGGGTTGCTTGGAATGAAACCAATCCCTATATGGATTTGGAGGCAGATAAATAGCTTTGTCGCAACGTTCTTGGTAAGAGTATATTTCTTGTTTTGTTCAAAGCTCCTACAAAGAAAAGGACTCGTCCTTTGTATTTACTTATTAAAACTGAAATTCACAGGGCATCATTTCAGCCACATGATTTGTCAGCACAAAACCCATGTATATTCAATCCTCCATTATGATGAAACCAAAATTCTCAGGGCTTTGTGGTCCAAAATGTGACTAGCCGAGAGAGATCAAATGGTACTGGAAGACGTTGAAAATGGCAAGCATGAAAATACAGGGGAGAGATGGGGGGCAAAAGGGTGAGAGAAGAGAGGGTGGCGTGCTTTAGCGGCAGAGAAAAAGCTCCTTTTAAGAGTGACTCTGACTCTGAGCCACCCTGTGAAACACAGTCCCCTACTTCCTATACACAAACCTCACTACACACTACGCATACACAAGCCCTGTTTTTTCCATTTTCCATTTTCCTTTTTTTTTTTTTTTTTTTTTGTTTGTGTTACTTTTGTTTGTTGGGTCTTTGGCCTTCTGCAAGATTCAGAGCTAGGAGAGACAACTGTGTCGGAGCCTTAGAGGAGGGTCGAAGGGGCATTGAGATTTGCGCCAAAAGAGAGAAAGGAAGATCTTGAGCGGATCAGGATGATTTAAAGCAAAGGCGGCGACAATTTATGAGCTTTTTAGAGAGAGAGAGAGAGAAAAAGAGGTACTCTGTTCCAGCTATTTTCTCTCTCTGACGCCAATTAATCTCTCTCTCTTACTCTCTCTTTACCAGCGCATTATTTTTTTTTCTCTCTGACGCCATTTTCTTCCTGTGTGTTCTGGAAACCATTTCTCTATAGGGGTTTTCGTGCTCGAAGTTTCTCTCTCGTTTTTCTCTTTCTACAAGCGTCATCTACGTCATCATTGAGCCTCGGAGTCAATGGGTAAAGCTCCAAGATCGAGGCGGGGGTATAATGGGAGAGTCTGTCTCGGTCCGGTGTTTGTCACGGTCTAGTGGAAAGCGTGGAGTTCTTAGGTAGAGGAAGTCGCGTAAGAACGCCATTTCTGGACTGGGGGGGTTTTTGGTTCCTTCATCTGGGTTTTTCCCAGAATCCGCCATTTTAGAGAGAGAAAGTTGGGGGTTGGGTGTGGGCAGCTTCGCTGGAAACAGAGAGGTTGGTTTTGTGTGATTTGGGGCACTTCCGAGAGGTATTTTGGGGTGGGCAAAATGAAGTTTATGAAATTGGGTTCGAAGCCTGATGCATTTCAAGCGGAAGGGAAAGCTGTCAGGTGAGAGAGTCTTTTCCTTTATTTGTTTTACTTTCATAATATTATAATCCATATATACGTTTTTTTCTGTGCTTTTTTTGTTTGTTTTTGGTTCTCTTTTTTGTTCATATTTAAACGCTAATTGTAATATATTTAAGCATAGCTTTTGTTCCTGAATTTAAGTTTTTTGTTTGTTTGTAGGATTTGTATAATTGATTGTGTTTCTTTGTTATGCTCTGGCAGATTTTAGTGAAAGCATACACTCTGTTTAATTTTGAGATTTATATGTGATACTGTTAAGTGGACATTTCTTATCTTGGTTACAAATTCTCAAATTATTTATGCCTTTCAAAATGGGCAAAAAAGGTCAATACCCTTTCGAAAATTATTTCAGCGAATAAAAGTTGCAGGCAAAAACAGAAAAGGGGGTATTTTTTTATTTTATTTTTTTGTGTAGTGGAATATTATCGTTTGAAGGAGAGAGGAAGGGAAGAAGAGGGGTATCTAAGGCCATTCAGGAGGTGGTCCAGCTATTTAACTGTCCTCTTTTAAAGAATTCGTGGTCCTGATATGGTAAAGACATCTGGGGTACCCAAGTTCTTTAATCATCAATTTGTCATTTTCTTTCTCTATACAATGACATTAATTCCACGAAACCATTTATGGTTTCTACCTCCAAAAAAGTTATAAATTCTGATCTTACATGCAGATTTGGATATATTACAGATGCGTCAAACTGGTCAGAGGAAAAGTTGACCAGTGGATGGATGGTTTGACTGTCACTAATCCAGCTCTGTAGCTGCAATAGCATGCCTGATTATGAAATATCATATTCTTGCATGTGCACTTTGTCTAGTTGCATAATGAGATATCGGGTGTAAAAAACAGAGCTGTGTTGGTTAATTCCTTTAATTATGTGACCACATGTTATGAAGCAAGTTGCATGTTTCTTTGACTCTATTGGTGTGTTAACTGTGGGCAATTTCTATTGTAACTGAGGGCAAGTTCTACATATAGAAACAGAGCTTTGCAGAGGGTGATGCAGTTATAGATAATTAGAAATTTGTAGTGTTCCTGTGCTGATAAAATGAGGTTTCAGACTCTTTGATTCCTATACGCAAATGCTGAGAGATACATATGTCATCTGGTCCAGTGTGGTCTGTCTTTTTTTGTTTTTGTTTTTACTTGTCTGCACAAGAGGAGGGAAAGAGGAGGGAAAGTGGGGAGGGGGATTCGAACTGGTGAACTACACTTCATGAGGCGTGGTCCCCAGCCGATTAGGCTTAGGTCTGTGTCTTGGACGTTAATTTTGGTTAAGATTTTGGATTTTGGACACCGGAGAGTTTTTCTTGACATTCGTGTGTGAACACAAGATAAACCTGTTCATCTATTCAAGCATCGAGCATAATATGTTCTTATCTTTTTTTTTTTTTTTCCTGAGCGCAGTATGTCATATGGAACTTAGAAAATAGCTCTTATGTTACCTGCAGGGGCTTGTTATTTGGATTAGGGAGTTTTGGTACTCAACATCGATTTCACTTTCCTTTGACGTTAATTTTGGTTAAGATTTTGGATTTTGGACACCGGAGAGTTTTTCTTGACATTTGTGTGTGAACACAAGATAAACCTGTTCATCTATTCAAGCATCGAGCATAATATGTTCTTTATCTTTTCTTTTCTTTTTTTTTTCTTTTTTTCCTGAACGCAGTATGTCATATGGAACTTAGAAAATAGCTCTTATGTTACCTGCAGGGGCTTGTTATTTGGATTAGGGAGTTTTGGTACTCAACATCCATTTCACTTTCCGTTTAAGACAACTATCTTTGAACTAGGATAAGTTGGATTATCATATATTCAGCAACTGACATTCATTTCACTTTTAAGTTATGCTTTTTAAGAGTGAGAAGTGGTGGAAAATTGTGCTGCACTGTGACTGTAACTGTTAACTCTTTAGATCAAAGCTATCAAATTTTGGTGTGAGAGCTTGGTGAAGTTTACTAATCAATGTTGCTCCCAGCCCTTCTGGTACTGGTGCCTTATATTAGGCTTGTTTTTGGGATTGAAGGTAGGTTCTATGTTCTTAGGAAATAGAAAACATTTCTATTGAGGATGTGTTGCATTACTGTAATGAAGAGTTCGTATCGAGTTTGTAGTTTTTGAGAATGGATGAAAAGAGCTTAGTAAATGTTCATACGACTTGTTGGCACCAGTTATTGAGGTCCATTAAATGAGTCTGAATTGTGGAAAGACTTCAAATCTGTCTATGCTGTTCCATGCAAAAACTAGTTTGAGCTGCTGAGTGGCAAGATTATTTATCTTGTTTACTGTTGCAACCCATAACTTTGATTATTGTTGGGTTTACTTAGGTGTTTCAAATGTCTGATCTATTGTTGGTTTATGAAATGATGATGAGTTGTCTCTCTGCACATAATTCACTTTCCAGGAGATGGTCATATGCATATAGATTTTCTATTGTACGTTCAACTTTATAGTGACCTCTTTATTGGCTTAGCATATCGTGTCCTACTCACGCAGATATGTGTCATCTGAATTGGCAACGGATGTCATCATCAATGTTGGTGAAGTGAAGTTTTACCTTCACAAGGTATGATACCCTTATGCTTTCCCATCAAGTGAGTTGAATTTTTACATTATTTTGACTGCTTGAATTCTTACGATGTCTTATCATATGGATTGGTCATGCTTTCAAGCTTTGATGACCTAACAATATGCAACACAATTGAGATTTACATTTAGCTAATATTCGAACCATTTTGAGTAAGTGCTAATGCTTTCCTTCATGCATACAAGCATGTGAAGAAAGTGGAACTAGTCCAACTCTGACCCGATGTTAGAAGATGTGTGTATGAATGGCTCTGTTTTACTTTTTTCACAAACTTGACATGTTACTTTTCTATTTTTGAAAAAAGAAAAATAGATTAATAAATAGATCATTTGCAAGGCTGAGGTTGTTAAGGGCTCATGCAAGATCGTCAATTAAAGCATCTATTTCCTACCTCACTCTGGAATATATGACCATTATTGTGAAAGTAGAAACACACCAAAACATCTTTTTATGTATTCCTTTCAGGATCTATTTCATGTTGTGTTTTTAGATGGTGATAAACCATTTTTTTAGTTCAAAATTTATACCAAATGGACAATATCAGACAAATTGCAAAACTAACAGAGCAACAAACATCAATTTTAAAAGACGCCAGTGATATGAGTAGTACTTCTGTCAAGAACATGGATCTTAAGTTTCAAACTTCAGATTTTATATTGTTGTCTTGGTTGGTTGAGGTTGTACCAAGAAAGGTGATGACGCTGTTTCTTGGACAATCTTTGGTGTTGTAGGTTTTCTGTTCCTAGGTGACTAACAAATAGTTATTGTTTCCTTCTGTATACACTACGTCCAATGAACATGAACCATTACGCTTTGCATGTTTAATGGAGTCAATGAAAAACCTTTTACAATGACTGCTTTTTCCCCCAGCTAGTTGGTTTGGCTGGTTTCTAATACGTTAACTTATGTCTTTGCAGTTCCCTCTCTTGTCCAAGAGCAATTGTCTGCAGAAACTTGTGTTGAAGGCCAATGAGGAGAATGATGACGAAATTCATGTTGTTGATTTTCCTGGTGGGCCAAAAGCCTTTGAAATTTGTGCAAAGTTCTGCTATGGAATGACTGTTACTCTCAATGCATATAATGTTGTGGCTGCTCGTTGCGCGGCTGAGTACCTCGAGATGACTGAGGATGTTGATCGAGGAAACCTAATATTTAAAATTGAGGTATTTCTCAACTCGAGTATTTTTCGTAGCTGGAAAGATTCCATTATTGTTCTCCAAACCACCAAATCTCTTCTGCCATGGTCTGAGGATCTGAAGATTGTTGGAAGATGCATAGATTCCATTGCATCTAAAACCTCTGTGGATCCTACGAATATCACCTGGTCCTACACATATAACCGGAAATTAGCAGAACCTGATAGGATCATTGAGGATGGAGTGAAGTTTCCGGAAAAAATGGAATCTGTTCCAAAGGATTGGTGGGTTGAAGACATATGTGAGCTGGAGATCGATCTTTACAAGCGAGTAATGATCACTATCAAATCAAAAGGAAGAATGGATGGTACTGTGATTGGGGAGGCACTGAAAACTTATGCAATTAGATGGTTGCCAGATTCTGTCGACGCATTGGTTTCTGATGCTCATGCCTGGAGGAACAAATCTTTGGTAGAAACAATCGTTTGCTTATTGCCATCTGACAAAGGTTTGGGTTGTTCGTGTAGTTTCTTGCTGAAACTGTTGAAAGTCGCAATTTTAGTTGGAGCAGACGAGTCATCGAGGAAAGATTTGGTGAATAAGATCAGCCTAAAGCTGCATGAAGCTTCTGTAAAAGATTTACTGATCCCAGCTCGGTCTCCCCAAATTACTATATATGATATTGAGTTGGTGCAATGCATTGTGAATCGATTTTTGATGAATGAAAAGTGTAATAGGGATATGGATGTTGAGAAGAATGAGAAGGGGACTGATAATTTTGTCTTGGAACTTGGATCCTTGTTGAATGTTGGTAAACTGATTGATGGATATCTTGCGGAAATTGCACGCGATCGAAACCTCACACTCTCTAGCTTCATTGACTTATCACAGATGATTCCTGAGTCGGGGAGACCAATTCATGATGGATTATACAAGGCTATTGACATCTACCTGAAGGTAGGCCTTCACTATGCTGTGCATTACTGCATGCTAATTTTCTGTATATTCTTATTCCAATAGTTAAGCCCTTGAATCATATGTGCACAAACTGGATTCATTCAAGATGCTTTTGCGTTATCTATAAAGTGGCCTTTCTCATGTTATATGATACAAGCAGATTACTGAGGAAGCCATCATTTCATAGGCTTCACCAATTCTTAGGACTGACCAGTATATCCTTTAGCATGTAACTGATCCCTCCATGCATCTCAAGTACCCCAATCTTACACATCTTAGGTAATTGCCGGGGTTAATCCCTCTGGATATTAACATTTGGGTTTAAACGTTGGGCCAATGCTCACTGAGGTTTCCTGATTTCAAGTTGAAGAGCAATTCAAACCAACAGTTCCTCTTGTTTATGCTTACTGAGCATTTGCTGTTACTTTTTTATGTTGGTGTTAATTTCTTATGTTCATGTTAATTCAGTACTATTGATACATAACTCATCAAATAAGACAGAATGAAGTCACTATAATACTTTGCTCTCTCTAGGTGAACGTGTACCAGCCAAGTTGTGATTTAGAAGATCCAACCTTTATGGATTTTAACACATTCCTAATCGTAGTTCTAATAGATTATTTTGAGTTCTGATAGATTATTTTGATTACAGGAGCATCCTAGTTTAACAAAAGCTGAAAGGAAGAAGTTATGTGAACTTATGGATGTCAAGAAACTGTCAATGGATTCATCCATGCATGCTGCACAGAATGAGCGCCTCCCACTTCGGGTTGTTGTCCAAGTTCTCTTTTTTGAGCAGGTTAAAGCAACTGCTGGTGTTCGGTCCCTTAGCAACAACAACAATTCTGGCGATGCTTCACGTTCCACGACAAATACAGATGAAGAATGTGAGATGACAATAGCTGAAAATTGCAGGACCCTCAAGAAGCAGATGAGTCAAATGAGGATAAAAGGCAATGAGCCCCGGAAGAACGGGAAATTGGCTAAGAAGAACAGCAAAAACAGCCGAAGCGGCCTGCAGTTGCTGCCATCCCGGTCTAGGCGAATATTTGATAAACTGTGGGCAGTGGGTAAAGGGCACGGAGACAACCGAAGCTCCGAGACATCTGGGAGTTCTCAGAGCCCAACTTCATTGGTTCCTGGAGACACCAAATCCTCAGCTTCAGCTTCAAGACACAGGAGGCATTCCATCTCCTAGAATGGAATTTGGGGATTCATTTAGATCCAAACAAGTGAAGGAGATTTCAAAAAAGTGTAAAAAGTGGTAGGTTTTTGTTATAGCTTATTATGGGTTTCAACTGTTTAGCTGCAAAATATTCTGAAAATGGTGTACTGCAGAAAAAAGAATGAAGAAAAGTAATGAGCCTTTTGGGTTATTCCTAACATATGTTGGCTCCAAACTGTAAGATTTATCCATCCTATAAAAGTCCACGTAGGTCAAATGGAGTAGGGCTCTTAATGCTTTATTGATGCTTGATGTTCTCCTTGTATGAGATCTTGATTCCTTAAATTAAAGGTAATGATTCAAGATTTTCCTTGAGCTAGCTTAATTTTTCTATAGGCACATCTTTTGGGTTAAGTACATATGCTGAGTTCCCCATTGAAAATAAACCACCATATTTTAGTCAAATAATGCTTGGATACGAAGCAGTTAAGGATAAGATACCAAGCACGAAAAGATTTAAAAATAAAAAAACTGTATGCTTATATATGTAGAATGTGCATGAAATTTGAATGGTATGGGATATATCTTTTAAAGTTAGAAGAAGCTTTTTTTAAAAGAATTTCCTTTATAAGCTCTTTTGTCAAAAATGGATTTTGGCCTTTTATAGAGAAAAGTATTTTTTTGGAGTTTTTACCGAAATGATAACATTTGTTGATCTTCATGGCTCGTATTAGTAAATAGTAATAACTCTGATGGAGGAAGTTGGAAAGCATGAAACTTAAGAAGAGCTTGTATATTCTCACATGTCCTCTAGATTCGGGTTCTTATTTTTTTGAACCTTTTAGATTTTTCATTTGGATTAAGGATTCGTCTGTTTCGAAATAAAATATTTTTCGTCGAAAAATGTTTTTAGCAAAAAAACATTTTACGGTGTTTGGTGTGTACGAAAAATTACAATTTTTTATTTTTATTTTTATTTTTATTTTTATTTTTATTTGGAAAAAATATAAAATGGTCACCGAAACTACCAGTCGTTTGTAATATAGTCCTACAATGTTCAAAATGTAATAAAGTAGTCTCACGATGTTTAAAAAAATGTCAAATTGGCCACTCCGTTAGTTAGCACCGTCAAATTGGATGAAAAATGCAATACAACTTTAGTTTTTTGAGGTTAAATTACTAAAATGTCATTTTGAGAAAAAAAAAATCAATTTAAAAAAAGCCCTTCAAAACGAATCCGTTTGACTTGAAAAAAAAAAAAAAAAAACTTAAAAAAAATTAATTAAAAAACAAATTAACATTAATTTTTTAAGTTTTTTTTTTTTTTTTTTTTTTTTTTTTTTTTCAAGCCAAACAACGTCGCTTTTGGAGGCCTTTTTTAAATTGATTTTTTTTTTCTTCAAAAGAGCATTATAGTAACTTAACCTCAAAAAACGACTTCGTATTGCATTTTTCATTCAATTTGACGGTGTTGACTAACGGAGTGGCCAATTTGACATTTTTTAGAATTTTGTGGGTCTACTTTATTACATTTTGAACATTGGGGGGGTTATATTACAAACGACTAGTAGTTTGGGAGACTATTTTATATTTTTTCCCTTTTTATTTTATATATATTTTCATCTAATCATATTGAACTCTAAATTACGAAAATGTTTCGACTAGGTCTTGAAGATGTCCTAATCGAGTTCAACGGAGACCTGACTAGAACCAGACTAAGACTTGCCCGAGACCCGTCCAGGACCTCAATAAAACCCGCCTGAGACATTTTCGTATATATCTATATTCATTACTCTTTGGTAATGGGTTCGAATCTAAATCTTGAACCAAAACAAATGGCACGACTCTTTTACCCAATTTTCCAACCTCTCGTCATAAAGGATTTTTTTTGGCTTATGCACTTCCTCCTTTTTTTTAATGGGTTTTCCATTTTAAAATAAAATTAGCAAGGGAAGAACACACAAAAACAAAAAATAAAATAAAATTTAATGGATTTTCCATTCTAACGGAAAGAGTAATTTTTCACGTACTTGAAAGTTGAATCTACCATCAAGAGCTTCACATTAAGGGGCTATAAATAAGCAAGTAGTGGGTAGTTTTCTAATTTAATCTTCTCCATAATGAAACATCATCATTGTAACTTCAGCAAACCCAACAATAAAAAGTAAACAAATAAACCATGCTATATGACGTAGTTTGATCACTACAAACAAAAGTCACATACGCACACTTGAGGGTTTGCTTAACTATATCATAACATATTAACAGTGATACATTTGTTTTATCATAATATCCCTATTAGGGAATATTTATCACATAAATGAAAAATTAATTTAATTGATGAAACACTTCAAAGTTGCCAATAAGAATACAACCACCAAAAACACCAAACTCAGAAATGAACTTGCACAATAACTCTGCATCAACAAAATGTTTAAATAAATATTTAAGAAAATTTTTTTAATTACAACACAAGTTTAAGATAACAGAATAAGACTAGCAGTACATTACACTAGTTGAAAAGACAAGAAGAGAAATATTACCTTAATGACTAACAACATATATGTTTGTACCTTACATATTGACTCTATAAAAGTTAGAATATGAACTTTTGTCATTAAAGCTTCATACATATTTTAGAAAAAAATCTTGTAATGTTTTATCTGCCAGATTAGTAGTCAACAAGTCGATCAAAATGGTTGCCGTGGTCGCATCTACAGGGAAACCCTTGTCAACCATCATTTGGATATATTTCACTACACATGAAGTCTCATTATGATGCAAGAACCCTTGGATGATTGTGTTATATGTGATATGGTTAGGTTGACAACCTTTTTCCTCCATTTTCTCAAATAGCTCCCTCGCTTCAGTTAATAGTCCTTCCTTGCAAAGCCCTTTGATCATTATTGTATAAGTCCGAACATTAGCTTGAAAGCCTTCGGTAGAAAGAGTATTAAAAAGTTCTCTTGCAGTTGTAAGTTTCCCAAAATTACACATACCATCAATCAAGATGTTGTAAATCACAATATCAAGGTCTAACTTTTTGTCTTCCATCGCTTGAAACAATGCCATTGCCTCTGGAAAGTGTAGATTCTTACACAGGCCATCTAACAAAATAGCATAAGTTTGGACATCGGGATGTTCGCCACAACCTAGCATCTCCTGGAATAGCTCTAGTGCAGTCTTAGGTCTCCCAACTTGGCAAAACCCGCCTATAAGAGTGGTGTAAGTGACAACATCGGGAACCATGCCATTGATAGTCACTTCACGGAAAAGACTCATTGCCTCATCAATTCTTTTGTTTTTACAATATCCATGGATCAATATGTTATAGCTAATAATAGAAGGCGAACAACTCTTTCGAACCATCGTATTAAATACTTTGACAGCTTCATCCATTCTATTTTGCAAACAGTAACCGTCAATCAAAGAACAGTAAGTGACTTCATCAGGCTCTATGCCTCTCTGAATCATCACATCAAAAACTTCATTTGCTTCTTTCAACTTCCCCTCTTTACCAAACGTGTCCACCAATATGTTGAATGTATGCAAATCTGGCATGATTTTCCTATCCACCATCTCATCCAATAGTTTAGTTACTTCCTTCCACCGACTGAAATTGCATAGGCCCTGAATTAAAGAGCTGTAAGTGAAAACGTCTGGCTGAATTTCTTTATTAGTCATTTCAGATAAAAAATTCAAAGCCTCGGTTACCAATTTGTCCTTACATAAATTGTCAATGATTGTGTTATACAGCACTACATTAAGTTCAAGATTTCTTTCTTCCATCTTTCTAAACAACCCAATAGCTTCATTGGTCTTACCTATTTTACACAAACAATTCATGATCGTTCCATAGGTAACTGTATTAGGTTTATAGCCTATATTCTCCATTTTGTTAACCAACTTTAAAGCTTCAACAATTTTATCTTGAAGACAAAGCCCCTTGACAAGAGTGTTTAGAATTATACAGTCCGGTTGAAAACCAAGTTTTAAAATTCTTGCTAAGATAGAGAAGCCAAAATCCACCCGGTTCAAATGACATAAGCAATTAATCAAAACACTTAGAACATAAACATTGGGAGCAATTCCTGACCGTTCCATTTCTTTAATAAGAGTAATAACAGTTGAGTGATGCTTCATTCTTGCGATTGCACCCAGCAATTGATTAAAATCCACAATGGAAGGCAAAGGGTGCATGTGAAGCATTCTATCAAACACGCCTAAGGCATCATCAAGATTCCTAAAGCTACGAGATTTGCATCGATCCCTCACAGATTTCAAGAACTGATTGGAGCTTTCCACAGTATCTCTACCACTATTGGTAGTTTTAGCAGAAGTAGAACTAAAACAGCGATAATAATAATAAAAATTTAGAGGATGGAAAGAAAGCCTAACATGAGAATAATGATTGAAGAAGAAAGCGAGAGAGTACGTAGACTTAGAAGTCGTACCCATTGCCTGAGGAAGAAAAGTTGAAGCCGATCTGATGTACAAATGGCTCGATCTGCTAAAGAGAAATAAGCAGATTTGATGCTCAACAGAAATTCCGCTTTCACAATGTGCCGAAACGTTCTGAAGATGGGTGAGGGATCTGGCTTCGTATACACCGCTTTCACAATGCGACGTCGTTCTGTCAGCACAGAACTTGTTGAAACGATTGCCGTCAAAATGTCTCTTTGGAGGATGCCATGATATTTTGTTGAACATATCTCGAAAAGGACAGTTTTACCCTTGTGGATTGAAATGAAAAAAAAAAAAAAAACTATTGTTTTTGACCTTTGTTTTCTCCCTTCCTCTGTTTCTCTCTCTTCTGCCAAACGACCGTACATGTGTATCTTGTCTGCATTATAAGAAAAATGTCGTTTAATTTGCAAAGCTGTTTTGTATTTTTGGAGCGATGTTATGTTTTGATGTCGTTGTTGTAAAGGTCTCATTAATAGAATGACTTTTAAGATCAAAAGCCAAGATCCTCTCCATTTCATTTGAACTCGAAAATATCCAGTTAGTTATAGTGGAGAGTATTTTTGTCCTCTAAAAAAGTGAAAAAAATAAAAAATACTCATTTACTATAATTAAGTAGATATTATCTAATTCATTTGAATTGGAGAGGATCTTGTTCCAAACTTTGAAGAGCCCTTGCTTTGGAAAAGAGTTGTTGATAGCAAAAAAGGAGTTAAAGGTGGTTTGGAAGAATGTTTGCCTCCCAAAAAAAGAAGAGGGTTTAGAGTTTTGATTGAGGAAACATAATTGACATCTTTGGTTACTTAGGCCCCTGAGATTTTTGTTAGGCTTGGCACAATTGATAAAGTTTAGGCTTAGTGTCATGGATAACATTATGTTGAATGGTAATAGGCTCTGCTAGATGGGTTGCTTTGGTTTCTTGCTGAAACTGTTGAAAGTTGCAATTTTAGTTGGAGCAGACGAGTCATCAGGGAAAGATTTGGTGAATAAGATCAGCCTAAAGCTGTATAGCCTGTATGAAGCTTCTATAAAGGATTTACTGATCCCAGCTCGGTCTCCCTATGCTGTGCATTACTGCATGCTAATTTTCTGTATCTTCTTATTCTACTAGTTAAGCCCTTGAATCATATGTGCACAAATAGTATTCATTCAGGATGCTTTCTCATGTGATATGATACAAGCAGATTACTGAAGAAGCCATCATTTCATAGGCTTCACCAATTCTTCAATCATTTCGAAGAGCAACTCAAACCAACAGTTCCTCTTGTTTATGCTAACTGAGCATTTGCTGTTATTTTTTTTCTTTTTTTGTTCGTTTTAATTTATTATGTTCATGTTAATTCAGTACTATTGATACATAACTCATCATATAAGACAGAATGAAGTCACTATAATACTTTGCTCTCTCTAGGTGAACGTGTACCAGCCAAGTTGTGATTTAGAAGATCCAACCTTTTTGGATTTGAACACATTCCTAATCGAAGTTCTGATAGATTATTTTGATTACATCTTGGAGTTCTCAGAGCCCAACTTCATTGGTTCCTGGAGACACCAAATCCTCAGCTTCAGCTTCAACATACAGGAGGCATTCTATCTCCTAGAATGGAATTTGGGATTCATTTAGATCCAAACAAAAAGTGAAGGAGATTTCAAAAAGTGTAAAAAGTGGTAGGTTTTTGTTATAGCTTATTATGGGTTTTAACTGTTTAGCTGCAAAATATTCTGAAAATGGAATACTGCAGAAAGAAAAATGAAGAAAAGTAATGAGCCTTTTGGGTTCTTCCTAACATGTTTTGGCTCCAAACTGTAAGATTTATCCATCCTATAAAAGTCCATGTAGGTCAAATGGAGTAGGGCTCTTAATGCTTTATTGATGCTTGATGTTCTCCTTGTATGAGATCTTGATTCCTTAAATTAAAGGTAATGATTCAAGATTTTCCTTGAGCTAGCTTAATGTTTCTGTAGGCACAACTTTTGGGTGAGGTCATATGCTGAACCTTCAGTTCCCCATTGAAAATAAACCATCATATCTTAGTCAAATAATGCTTGGATAATGTTTTTCTTTTTAATTCTTTTCCCTTAAGTTTAAGTTTGATACGAAGCAGTTAAGGATAAGATACCAAGCACGAAAAGATTTAAAAATAAAAACTGTATGCTTATATATGTAGAATGTGCATAAAATTTGATTGGTATGGGTAAACACTGTTCACGCAAAGGTTTGGAAATCAGTTCAACCCTAAGTTTGGAAATCAGCTCAACCCTAAGTTTGATCTTAATTTGAAGACGGTAGAAATGCTGATTATTTTATGTTTTTCTTTCCTGGGTGCATACTTAAATATTGTTGGTTCTGTCTCCAGGTAGATCAATCGGCCGGAGATTACGCATTTTAAAACGGATGTCACTAGTTCGAATTCATCTTTCTCTTTTGTATAGAAATGTCAAAAAACATATATATATAATATACACTCTTTGGTAATGGGGTTGAAGCTAAATCTTAACCAAAACAAATGGCAGGAATTTACTCTTTTACCCCATTTTCCTCCCACTCGCCATAAAGGATTTTTTTTTTTTTTGGCTTATGCACTTCGTCCTTTTTTAATGGGTTTTCCATTTCAAAATAAAATTAGCAAGGGAAGAACACAACAAAAACAAAAAACAAAATAAAATTTAATGGGTATTCCATTCTAACGGAAATAGTAATTTTCACGTACTTTAAAAATTATATGAGGAGCTTCACGTTGATTAATTTAATTGATGAAACACTTCAAAGTTTAACTTGGTTGCTGGCTTGGGACTTCAACTTGTGTTGGATCATTTCTGTTTGTTTGGTTGTTGGCTCATTTATAATTTACCCAGATGAAGTGAAATAATTCCCGAGACACTAAATATGATGCCTCATCTCCCATCTACACGCACGCAGGAGCTAAATATATCAAAAACGACAGGCAAATCTAGGACAATTGTCAAATGGGGTTTTTCCAAAATTAAAACTGATTCAAATAGACACAGAACTAAGAACAAAAATCTAATATTAAAAAATACATAATTTGAAACTAAAAAACACATAACTATGATGCTGTCAAACCGGCAGCATCCAACTTGTAAAATCCAGCAGTGTCATCAAACTGAACAATACCACAAGTGAAAATATACCGGCAAGTCATACATACGATGAGTCAAATAAATTCACCCCATATTCTTCAATAGCTATGCATCAACAAAATGTTTAAATAAATTATTTGGTTGATAAAGCAACATCAACCGAAAAACTAGCAGCTTCATCTGGCAGCATCTAGCTTGTAAAATCCATCTGAACAACACATAACCACCAACATCCAACTTCCAATATCCAGCAGCATCAAACAAAATCAACAACACATAACCACCAAGCTCCTAGACCTTCAAGAGTGTTCCTTCAACCATGAGATCCCTGCAAGAATTTACAACATTTGACTCTTAAAAATATATAAATCATAAGAACAAAACATGTTGAGAAATTACATTAAGAATAAAACTTAATTACACTTAAACATGACACTTGTTGCACTAATTTTTGTGTATACCTGAATAATTACACTATCTTGAGTGAGAATTATATGACCATGCTGATCATCAGTTACCGAAGGCAATGATATTTAAAAATATCATTTAAGGAGAAGTTTCAGATTTTAAAGAATGATAAAAAAAAAGAAAAAAAAAGAAGAAGGAACCAGAAGCTTACTGTAACCTACCCAGATTAAGTTATTCGTCAATGTTATTAATAAGGCCAAATTAAATTTCTGGCAAGTAGTAAGCAGAAACTGGCCATGTCAAGTCAATTCAAAGTTCACACTAAAATTCTAGACTTCTAAGCCTCAAATGAACTGCAACTTCGTCTTTCATGGCATTCAAAGAAAGTAAAATTCTGGTCCACTAGACTACCATTTTGCAGGGAAGGAAAAGTGTTAAAGGACAACTAATTAGATAAGCGACCACAAACAATGATGAACTGGAAACCACTCCTAGAAGAGCAGAATTCAACCTACCAGCAAAAAGCATTTAATAAGAGTTAGGCAA
Source organism: Corylus avellana (assembly GCF_901000735.1). Classification (NCBI taxonomy): domain Eukaryota; kingdom Viridiplantae; phylum Streptophyta; class Magnoliopsida; order Fagales; family Betulaceae; genus Corylus; species Corylus avellana. Next base: position 2,325,469 of record NC_081548.1, read on the forward strand.
CAAAATGCATTGGTGACAACACATGTTTAAGGATCGAAATTAAACAGTTAATTAACATATAAAAAAATTAAGTTAAAACACAGATAACAAAATAGGAATAGTAATACACAACAATAGTCCAAAAGTCATGGACATAAATATTACCTTAATGACTTGCGGCAAATATGTTTGTACCTTACAGATTAACTTTGTAAAGTTTAGAATATCAAATTTGTCATGAACGTTGAAGAACTAGAAATCTTTCACACAGATTTTAGAAAAAAATCTTGTAATGTTTTATCTGCCTGATTAGTAGTCAACAAGTTGATCAAAATGGTTGCCGTGGTCGCATTTGCCCGGAAACCCTTGTCAACCATCATTTGGATATATTTCACTACCCATGAAGTCTCATTATGATGCAAGAAGCCATGGATGATTGTGTTATATGTGATATGGTTAGGTTGACAACCAAATTCCTCCATTTTCTCAAATAGCTCCCTCGCTTCATTTAGTAGTCCCTCTTTGCAAAGCCCTTGATCATTATAGTATAAGTCTAAACATTAGCTTGAAAGCCTTTGGTAGGAAGAGTATTAAAGAGTTCTCTTGCAGTTGTAAGTTTCCCAACATTGCACATACCATCAATCAAGATGCTGTAAATCACAATATTAAGGTCTAACCTTTTGTCTTCCATTGCTTGAAACAATGCCATTGCCTCTGGAAAGTGTAGATTCTTAAATAGGCCATCTAACAAAATAGCATAAGTTTGGACATTGGGATGTTGGCCACAACCTTGCATCTCGTGGAATAGCTCTAGTGCAGTCTTAGGTCTCCCAACTTGGCAAAACCCGCCAATAAGAGTGTTGTAAGTGATAGAATCGGGAATCATGCCATTGATAGTCATTTCACGGAAGAGAATCATTGCCTCATCAATTCTTCTATTTTTACAATATCCGTGGATCAATATGCTATAGCTAACAATAAAAGGTGAACAACCATTTCGAATCATCGTATTAAATACTTTGACAGCTTCATCCATTTTATTTTGCAAGCAATAACCGTCAATCAAAGAACTGTAAGTGATTGTATCAGGCTCTACGCCCCTCTGAATCATCACATTAAAAACTTCTTCTGCCTCTGTCAACTTTCCCTCTTTGCCAAGTGTGTCCACCAATATGCTGAATGTATGCAAATCAAGCATGATTTTCCTATCTACCATCTCATTCAATAGTTTCGTTGTTTCCTTCCACCGGCCGAAATTGCATAGGCCTTGAATTAAATAATTGTAAGTGAAAACGTTTGGCTGAATTCCTTTACTTGTCATTTCAGAGAAAAAAGTTAAAGCCTCAATTACTAATCTGTCCTTACACAAACTATCAATGATTGTACTATACAAACACTACATTAAGATCAAAATTTCTTTCTTTCATCTTTCTAAACAACCCAATAGCTTCACTAGTCTTACCTATTTTACACAAACAATTCATTATCGTTCCGTAGGTAATTGTATTAGGTTTATAGCCTATTTTCTCCATTTTGTTAACCAACTTCACAGCTTCAACAATTTTACCTTGAAGACACAGCCCATTGACAAGAGTTGTTAGAATTATACAATCCGGTTGAAAACCAAATTTCAAAATTCTTGCTAAGATAGAGAAGCCGAAATCCACCCGGTTCAAATGACAGAAGCAATTAGTCAGAACCCTTAGAGTACAAGCATCGGGAGCAATTCCTGACTGTTCCATTTCTTTAATCAAAGTAATAACAGTTGAGTGATGCTTCATTCTTGCGATTGCACCCAGCAATTGATTAAAATTCACGAGGGAAGGCAAAGGGTGCATGCGAAGCATTCTACCAAACACGCCTAAGGAATCATCAAGATTCCTAAAGCTACGAGATCTGCATCGATCTCTGACAGATTTCAAGAACTGATTGGGGCTTTCAACAATATCTCTACCACTATCAGTAGATTTAGCAGAAGTAGAACTAAAAAAGAGATAATAATAATAAAAATTTTGAGCATGGGAAGAAAGCCTTACATGGCAATAATGAGGATCGATAAGCAAATGATTGAAGAAGAAAGCAATAGAGTTTCTAGACTTAGCAATCGTACCCATTTCCTGAGGAAGAAGATGCAATGGAAGAAATATGATGTATATAGTTGCTCAGCTCAAGAGAAATAAGCAGAAGAAGTTGATCTGATGCAGTACTGGCTCCAAGAGAAACTTGACACGATGGCCCCCCAAAATGATCTTTGGATGTCTTTCTAACCATACAAAGCACACTTGTCATCTCACGTGATTTTCATTTTTACAACCCGAAAGGACAGTTTTGCCTTTCTGAATCAAACGATTGATTTTTACTTATTTTTAAAAAAAGATGTTGTTTTTGTATGCATTATAAGAAAAAGGTGTCTAATTTGTAAAGAAGTTTCGTATTGTTCTCAATTTGATTTGCTTGATTTTTTTTTTTTTTTTTTTTTTTTCTTTTATAGTATTTGTATTTTCAACTTTGTTGCATGCTAGCTGTGACATGCACCAGGAACATTTTTTTTCCTCCTTTTGTAGGCAATCATGTTTTACAGTTATTTTCAGTCGTGCTCTTTAGAATTCCTGCACATAAATCTCTTTTTTTTTTTTTTTTTCTTGATGAAAGGTAAAAAGATGTATAGAACAATAACACAACCGCACAATCCCATCTAAATCCAACAAATTTATGAACAATCAAATACAAATATTCTCAAGGCTGTTTCTCCCACTTTTAATTACCCAGATGAAATGAAATAATTGCTTAGATTCCAATTATTCGAAATCCAACTCAATATGATGCCTGATCTCCCATCAATACGTAGGAGCTAAAAATATCAAAAAACGAATAGGGGACAATTGTCAAATGGACAATTGATTCTTGGGATGCTCTGTATCTCTCTGTTCCAAGCTCTGTTTCTGGAGCTCCCAAAGCTCACATTGGAAAATTGCAGGACCCTCAAGAAGCATATGAGTCAAATGAGGATAAAAGGCGATGAGGGAAATTGGCTAAGAAGAACAGCAAAAACAGTGGAAGTGGCATGCAGTTGCTGCCATCCCGATCTATTTGCTTGATGGATGGACTTTCCACAAATCCGGCATGGTGCTTGAGAGTTGCCAGTGAGTTGCTGCTGTGAGTATTGGAAGGTGTTCAGCCGTGGTTGAGTGGGAAAATTGAATTTGCCCTTCTGAGTTGGACCACGAGGGGAAAATCGAGACTACTGCTGCTGCTGCTGAGAGAGTCCGTGTTGTTGCTGTTGTGGCAGTTTGTTTTTGAAAGAACCATTCCGAGCACCTGTTTTGTTGGAGAAGAGAGCAAAGTTTGAGTTATCAGGAGCAACAGTATGTTGCTGATCAAGTAACATCTCATGATTGAGAAGTTCATGCTGAAAATCATCAAAACTGAGAGAGAGAGAGAGGGAGAGAGAGAGAGGAACCAGAGGGATCAAAGAATTGGCGTTGGCCTTTTAAGTCTTTGATACCATGAAACAGTACGTTAACTGTTTGGAAAAACCTAATTCCAAAACAGTGTGATACATTTCTTTTATAGTACAGTACAGAGTTTGGTCAAGAAGGTAAGGAGCGACATGCTCAGAGCATTTACAGCTGGAAAGAACTAAGAAGGTAAGTAGCCGTTGCTCCTATGTACACAGCTAACGATTACATGTTAAATAAGGAGTATAAAATACCCTGCATAATGAGAGGATTGCTGTCATGATCTTCGCAAGGTGTAATTGCTGTTAACCGGTATGGTTGCTTGTCAGGATTTGATACGATTTCCTTGACCTTTCTATATGTTGTTGATTTGGAATTATAGTTTACATTAACTGGAGCTTCATCTAAGGAATGGCCTTCGCTAGTACCACGTACAGTTAACAATTTCTATTGTAACTGAGGGCAAGTTCTACATATAGAAACAGAGCTTTGCAGAGGGTGATGCAGTTATAGATAATTAGAAATTTCTAGTGTTCCTGTGCTAATAAAATGAGGTTTTAGACGCTTTGATTCCTATCATATGCAAATGCTGAGAGATACACTTGTCATCTGGTCCAGTGTGGTATGTCCTTTTTTTTTTTTGTTTTTTTTTTTTTTTTTTTAACATGTCTGCATAAGAAGAGGAAAAGTGGGGAAGGAGATTCGAATTGGTAAACTACGCTTCATAAGGCGTAGTCCCTTAGGCCAGTGTCTTAGACGTTAATTTTGGTTCAGATTTTGGATTTTGGACACTAGAGAGTTTTTCTTGACATTCGTGTGTGAACACATGATAAACCTGTTCATCTATTCAAGCATCGACCATAATATGTTCTTATCTTTTTCTTTTCTTTTTTTCCTGAGCTCAGTATGGTCATATGGAACTTAGAAAATAGCTCATATGTTACCTGCAAGGGCTTGTTATTTGGATTTGAGAGTTTTGGTACTCAACATCCATTTCACTTTCCTTTTAAGACAACTATCTTTGAACTAGGACAAGTTGGATTATCATACATATAGCAATTTAATTTAAATTCTAAGTTATCTATTTTGAGTCCATGTTCTATTTCCTTTTAGAGTTCTATTCGAGTAGATTTTCCACTGTTAAGTCAATTGCCTCTGCATGTAAAAGCTGTGGAGGAGAGGCCATATGGAGTAATAATATAAGGAGGATTAGAGAGTCCTCCCAAACGGGATGTAACATTTAAAATCACCAATAGATCAAAATTCAATAATGATAATCTCGAATTCAATGATAATTTTAAAAGACACGTCACATTTGGAAAGACTCTAATCCTCCTTATATTACTCGACCATATGTTCTTATGTCTCTAACTCCTAAGTTTAATTGTAGTGCAATTTATCCGTAAGTTAGTGGAGCACGTCTCCAATAGGAAGGTCACATTGCTTCTTGTAATTTTCTTATTTAAAGTCAAGTCCAATGAATAAGAAGTAGGCAAAAAATCAGTCCAAAACCTTGAGTTTGAAAAAGTTTAGGTTGCTTCAAAACCTAAAATTTATCAAAATAGGTAGGAAGAAAAAGCTTGATCCAGCTTCTTAAAATCAAAAGGCGTGTTACAAGATCTGTTACGTATTCACGTAACATTACATGTGATGTATTTATAGCACTTGGGAGTATTTTTGGGAAGAGAAATGCTATAAATGCTTCCAAGTGCTCACTCCTTTATGCGGCAATGAAAATCCTGAACTTTTAATACTTGAAAATCACACATCTTGGTCTTATTTTGGGAAGGCTTTCTGGTGGTAGTTCCTGGTTTGCTTGTAATTTTGGCTGATTGCAAGCTGCCTATTAGCTTTGTGGTTTTCTTTCTAGTTTGTTTTGGTTGGTTTTAAACCTCTGTGAGGTTGTGGTTTCAGCCTTTTGAAAGGGCTTGTATGTGGTGCTACTTTGTTGATTGGTTTGTTTGCTTTTAATGAAGTTCTCTTATTCATCAAAAAAAAAAAAAATCACACATTTTTTAATAGCATGTAATAGTTTTTAATAGCATGTAATAATTACCTAGAAATAAAACAAAAGCAACAACCTAATTTTATATCACGAAAAGAATGTAAGTATGTTTCAACAACAAACAAAAGGGACAACATATATATATATATATATATATATATATATATATATATATATATATGTGTGTGTGTGTGTGTGTGTGTGTATTTCAGACAATACGAATACAACCATTAAGAACCCCAAACTCCAAATGAACAATATTCTTCAATAGCTATGCATCAACAAAATGTTTAAATAAATTTTTTGGTTGACGAAGCAGCATCAACCGAAAAACTAGCAACTTCATCAACCAAAAAACAGGCAGCATCTAACTTATAAAATCCAGCTGAACAGCACATAACCACCAACATCCAACTTCCAATATCCAGCAGCATCAAACAAAATCAACAACACATAACAACCAAGCTCCTAGCTAGACCTTCAAGAGTGTTCCTTCAATCATGAGATCCCTGCAAGAATTTAAAACATTTGACTCTTAAAAATATATAAATCAATAAGAACAAAACATGCTGAGAAATTACATTAAGAATAAAACACAGTGAGTAATTACACTTAAACATGACACTCGTTGCACTAATTTTTGTGTATACCTGAATAATTACACTATCTTGAGGGAGAATTATATGACCATGCTGATCATCAGTTACTGAAGGCAATGATATTTAAAAATATAATTTAAGGAGAAGTTTTATATTTTAAAGAATGATAATAAAAATAAAAATAAAAAAAAAAAAAAAAAAAAAACAGATGCTTACTGTAACCTACCCGAATTGAGTTATTTGTCAATGTTATTAATAAGGCCAAATTAAATTTCTGGCAAGTAGTAAGCAGCAACTGGCCATGTCAAGTCAATTCAAAGTTCACACTAAAATTCTGGAATTCTAATCCTCAAATGAATTGCAACTTTGTCTTTCATGGTATTCAAAGAAAGTAAAATTCTGGTCCACTGGACTACCATTTTGCAGGAAAGGGGAAGTGTTAAAGGACAACTAATTAGATAAGCGAACAACAAACAATGATGAACTGGAAACCACTCCTAGAAGAGCAGAATTCAACCTACCAGCAAAAAGCATTTAATAAGAGTTAGGCAACAAAATGTATTGGTGACAACACATGTTCAAGGGCCGAAACTAAACAGTTAATTAACACATAAAAAAATTAACTAAAAAACACAGATAACAAAATATGAATAGTAATACACAACAATAGTCCAAAAGTCATGGAGAGGTATATTACCTTAATGACTTGCGGCAAATATGTTTGTACATTACAGATTAACTCTGTAATGTTTAGAATATCAAATTTGTCATGAACGTTGAAGAACTATAAATCTTTCACACAGATTTTAGAAAAAAATCTTGTAATGTTTTATCTGCCTAATTAGTAGTCAACAAGTCGATCAAAATGGTTGCTATGGTCTCATTTGCCCTGAAACCCTTGTCAACCATCATTTGGATATATTTCACTACCCATGAAGTCTCATTATGATGCAAGAAGCCATGGATGATTGTGTTATATGTGATATGGTTAGGTTGACAACCAAATTCCTCCATTTTCTCAAATAGCTCCCTCGCTTCATTTAGTAGTCCCTCTTTGCAAATCCCTTTGATAATTATAGTATAAGTCTGAACATTAGCTTGAAAGCCTTTGGTAGGAAGAGTATTAAAGAGTTCTCTTGCAGTTGTAAGTTTCCCAGCATTGCACATACCATCAATCAAGATGTTGTAAATCACAATATTAAGGTCTAACTTTTTGTCTTCCATTGCTTGAAACAATGCCATTGCCTCTGGAAAGTGTAGATTCTTAAATAGGCCATCTAACAAAATAGCATAAGTTTGGACATTGGGATGTTGGCCACAACCTTGCATCTCCTGGAGTAGCTCTAGTGCAGTCTTAGGTCTCCCAACTCGGCAAAACCCGCCAATAAGAGTGGTGTAAGTGACAACATTGGGAATCATGCCATTGATAGTCATTTCACGAAAAAGACTCATTGCCTCATCAATTCTCTTATCTTTACAATATCCATGGATTAATATGTTATAGCTAACAACAGAAGGCGAACAACCCTTTCGAACCATCGTATTAAATACTTTAACAGCTTCATCCATTCTATTTTGCAAACAATAACCATCAATCAAAGAATTGTACGTGATTGTATCAGGCTCTACGCCTCTATGAATCATCACATTAAAAACTTTATTTGCTTCTTTCAACATCCCCTCTTTACCATGCGTGTCCACCAATATGTTGAATGTATGCAAATCTGGCATGATTTTCCTATCCACCATCTCATTCCATAGTTTAGTTACTTCCTTCCACCGACCAAAATTACATAGGCCCTGAATTAAAGAACTATAAGTGAAAACATTTGGCTGAATTCCTTTACTCACCATTTCAGAGAAAAATGTCAAAGCCTCAATTACCAATCTGTCCTTACATAAACTATCAATGATTATATTATACTTCACTACATCAAGTTCAAGATTTCCTTCTTGCATCTTCCTAAGCAACCCAATAGCTTCATTGGTCATACCTATTTTACACAAACAATTCATTACCGTTCCGTAGGTAACTGTATTTGGTTTATAGCCTATATTCTCCATTTTGTTAACCAACTTCACAGCTTCAACAATTTTACTCTGAAGACAAAGCCCCTTGACAAGAGTGTTTAGAATTATACAGTCTGGTTGAAAACCAAGCTTCAAAATTCTTGCTAAAATAGAGAAGCCGAAATCCACCCGGTTTAAATGGCAGAAGCAATTAATCAAAACACTCAGACTATAATCATTGGGAGCAATTCCTGACAGTTCCATTTCTTTAATCAAAGTAATAACAGTTGAGTGATGCTTCATTCTTGCGATTGCACCCAGCAATTGATTAAAATCCACGATGGAAGGCAAAGGGTGCATGTGAAGCATTCTATCAAACACACCTAAGGCTTCATCAAGATTCCTAAAGCTCCGAGATCTGCATCGATCTCTCACAGTTTTCAAGAACTGATTGGGGCTTTCCACAATATCTCTACCACTATTGGTAGTTTTAGCAGAAGTGGAACTAAAACTACGACAATAATAATAACAATTAAGAGCATGGAAAGAAACCCTAACATGAGAATAATGATTGAAGAAGAAAGGAAGAGAGTTTGTAGACTTAGCAGTGGTACCCATTTCCGGAGGAAGAAGATGTAGTGGGAAGAGAAAGAAGCAGAAGAAGGAGATGTGATGACGGCTGAAGAGAAATGGCCGTCGATTTCCGCTTTCACAATCTCCCGAGACGTTCTGAAGATGGGAGGGTCTGGGTTTTTGTCTCCTCCTTTTCTCTCTTCTCTCTCTTGTATGCTAAAAATGCCTACAAATTTATTACAAATTGTCAAGTAAAAATGCCTACAAATTGATCTCGATTTGATTTGCTTGTATTTTTAACTTTGTGTCTTTCATTTTTCTTTTTAGTCCATTTTTGGGGAGATGTAAGTTTCTATGCCTTTCTTCTTTTTTTTTTTTTTTGGAAGTGGATGATGTTTTGCAGTTCTTTTTAGAGAATGATAGCTTTTTGAAGTTTTATGAGCAAGTGAATTTAATCATTTAATTAATACTTTCATACTTCCTCATGTGTAAACTCGAATCCAACCTGTAAAATATTTAATTGAATTTAACAAGAAACAGAGTTCAAACAAAATATCTCTACTTTGATTCCATAAGCTTAAGGTGATACCAATTAATAAATTTAATACTTTAACAGTGAATAATTACTCTAATAAACTAACTATCCGAGACTATTTTTTTCTGAAATCCTTCTCTAGGGTACAAAGCATAGATATTCTTGAAATCATCCATGGTTATGTAACTTTTTATTTTGGGGATGTGGTGTTCGATTTATATCAAAATATGTTTGTGAGCATGTTTTGGAATCATGTTCAATAATACCTGAATTGAGGTTATTGTTTGTTTTTTTTTGAGGACCTTCTTGATACTGTAATGTACAATTGAGCTATGTTATGCTCCATTTAATTGGTTAGAGGAAAAAAGAAAAAAGTTTGGTTAATTATGTATGGAAGGTAACTTCTTGTTCTTTCTAGAATGACAAGTTGAAGATCCTCCTAAGAGTAACGATGGTCAAGACAAAATTTTCAATCATCAACCAAAAATAAAGGAAGATTTTTCTGGCAAGTAGTTGGATCTTAATTTTCAGGTACTTGTACGCCAAAAATTGCGTGTAACAATAGCTCTTGTATTATATTTTATTAAATATCTCTCGGGTTTACACATACTATCAATTAAGATGCCGTAAATCACATATTAAGGTTTAACCTTTTCTCTTCTATCTCTTTAATCAATGCCATTGCCTTTGGAAAGGGTTGAAGGCTTTGAAATTGTCGTGGTTTTTTGCAGTAATTTGCATGATGTTGATGTATTATTATTACCTTTCTCGCAACATATATCACCCAATGTTGGACTACTGACGATGAATCATTCAAGTCATACGAGAGTATTTTTTTAGCTTTACATTGCATTAGATGGTATCTAATTTACTGTGTTTTTTATAATGCCAACAAGCTTTCATGATTATATTGACGAATCATAAAAGAAGCCCACACCACTTCATGAATGAAAATATAGTATCCAAAGAAAACTCTTGAAATGTAACAAGGCATCCACCATTAACAAAAGAAATCAAAAAGGAGTACTGAAACAAAACCCCATTTCAATTCTCATTTTGAAATTAACAAAGAAATCAACAAAAGCAAATATCTTCTATCTTCTCATGCTGCAATCAACTTATATTGCATTTTCCATGCCCAGAAAAGCTGTTGAAGGCTTTTTTGCCTAATGCCCGTGCTGCAATCTACTTATATTGCACCTGCCAACACATTAAGTAAAATTTCGACTTCAACTGCTTCACATACAAACAAAAAGAAATACTCATCACTTCAATGATGCTTATCACTCCAAAGATAAGGCAAATAAATGGGGTTAATTCTGGTAGGAAAAAAACAAAAGAGAGAGAGAGAGAGAGAGAGAGAGAAAGAAACGACCAACTAATACTAAGAAATAGAATGTGCTGGAATGGTATGGGCAAAGCATAGTCCACACAAAAGTTTGGAAATTTTTCCAAGCCAGATTATTTTGTAAGAATAGCAAAATTAGGGTTCCGTAGTCATTACATCTGTGATGATAAGAGCACTTATATCATACTGAAAATAAATAAAAGAGAATGAATAAGTCTCATTATCAATGTTGTTTCTGTTTTTGAAAATAAAAAGTACCAGCACCTGAATCAATCCTATTACAATTTACAACCAATGTTGAAGGCTTTGAAGGTCAGATTCCTTCTTGGTTACATCTTGCATGACCCTTTTTAATAACTACTAAAAAGCTTTTAACGCCCTAGCAAAACAAGGAAAAAAAAAAAAAAGAGCCAAATTTATGTGCTTGAAAAGTAGAAACCCTGAAATCCCGGACATAATGAAAGCAGGAAACCAATGGTTATCATGGGCTGGAAAATTTCCATGCTTGGTCATCTTCATTGTAACTTCATCCAAACCCAACAGTAAAAGTCAACATCTCAAGCACACCAAAGGCCAACCCCACCTGAAATATCCAGATAGAATTAGAATGAGTAGCTAGCAACTCCAATCAATATGACGTAGTTTGATCACAATAAACCAAATTTACATGCACTTTAGGGCTCGCTGACATATATCATATCAGTGATATGTCCCTATTATGGAATATTTATCACATAAATGTAAAATTAATTTAATTGATGAAACACTTAAAAGTTTAACTTGGTGGCCAACAAGCATACAACCCTCAAGAACCCCAAACTCCAAATGAGCAATATTCTACAAAATACTATGCATCAACAAAATGTTTAAATAAATTTTAAGAAAAATATTTTTACTACAACACAAGCTTAAGATAGCAAATTAGGAATAGCAATACACAAGTCCAAAAGACATGAAGAGAAATATTACCCGTAATGGTTTGTACCTTATGGATCGACACTGTAAAGTATAAAATATAAAATTTGTCTAGTACAGTGGAGAACTAGAAAGCTTTCACTCAGGATTTTGAAAATAGTCTTGTAGCATTTGATCTGCCTTATTAGTAGATAACAAGTCAATCAAAATAGTTGCAGTGGTCGCATTTCCTGACAAACCCTTGTCTACCATCATTTGGAGATATTTCACTGCCCATGATATCTCATTATGTCGCAAGAAGCCTTGGATGATTGTGTTATATGTGACGTGATTAGGTGAGCAACCGTTCTCCATTTTTTCAAATAGTTCCCTCGCTTCATTTAATAGTCCCTCTTTGCAAAGCCCTTTGATCATTGTAGTATAAGTCCAAACATTAGCTTGAAAGCCTTTGGTAGGAAGAGTATTAAAGAGTTCTCTTGCAATCGTAAGTCTCCCAGCATTACACATACCATCAATCAAGATGTTGTAAATCACAATATCAAGGTCTAACTTTTTGGCTTCCATCGCTTGAAACAATGCCATTGCCTCTGGAAAGTGTAGATTCTTAAATAGGCCATCTAACAAAATAGCACAAGTTTGGACATCGGGATGTTCGCCACAACCTTGCATCTCTTGGAATAGCTCTAGTGCAGTCTTAGGTCTCCCAACTCGGCAAAACCCGCCTATAAGAGTGGTGTAAGTGACAACATTGGGAATCACGCCATTGATAGTCATCTCACGGAAGAGAATCATTGCCTCATCAATTCTTTTGTTTTTACAATATCCGTGGATCAATATGCTATAGCTAATAATAGAAGGCGAACAACCCTTTCGAGCCATCGTATTAAATAGTTTGACAGCTTCATCCATTCTATTTTGTAAACAATAACCGTCAATCAAAGAGTTGTACGTGATTGTATTAGGCTCTACGCCTCTCTGAATCATCTCATTAAAAACTTTGTTTGCCTCTATCAACTTCCCCTCCTTGCCAAGCATGTCCACCAATATGTTGAATGTATGCACACCTGGCATGATTTTCCTATCCAACATCTCATTCCATAGTTTAGTTGCTTCCTTCCACCAACCAAAATTGCATAGGCCTTGAATTAAAGAACTGTAAGTGAAAACGTTTGGCTGAATTCCTCTATTTGTCATTTCAGATAAAAAGTTTAAAGCCCCAGTTACCAGTCTGTCCTTACATAAACTATCAATAATTGTATTATACATCACTACATCAAGTTCAAGATTTACTTCTTCCATCTTTCTAAATAACCCAATAGCTTCACTGGTCTTGCCTATTTTACACAAACCGTTCACTATCGTTCCGTAGGTTACAATATCAGGTTTGTAGCCTATCTTCTCCATTTTGTTAAACAACTTAACAGCCTCAATAATTTTACCCCGAAGACAGAGCCCCTTGACAAGAGTACTAAGAATTACACGGTCCGGTTGAAAACCAATTTTCAAAATTCTTGCTAAGATAGAGAAACCAAAATCCACCCGGTTCAAATGGCAGAAACAATTAATCAAAACGCCCAAAATATAATCATCGGGAGCAATTCCTGACAGTTCCATTTCTTTAATAAGAGAAATCACGGTTGAGTGATGCTTCATTCTTGCAATTGCAGTCAGCAATTGATGAAAATCCACGATGGAAGGCAAAGGGTGCATGTGAAGCATTCTATCAAACACGCCTAAGGCATCATCAAGATTCCTAAAGCTTCGAGATCTGCATCGATCTCTCACAGTTTTCAAGAACTGATTGGGGCTTTCCACAATATCTCTACCACTATTGGTAGTTTTAGCAGATGTAGCACTAAAACAGCGATAATAATAATAATTTTGCGCGTGGAAAGAAACCCTAACATGACAATGATTATTGAAGAAGAAAGCAAGAGAGTTTGTAGACTTAGCAGTCGTACCCATTTCCTGAAAAGCAGAAGAAGCAGATCAATCGAATGCAGTGGTGGCTTTGCTCAAGAGAAACAAGCAGAAGAAGTAGATGATCTTGATGGAGTAGTGGATCTAAGAGAAACAAGAGAAACTTTCACAATCTCCAGAAACCTTCTGAAGATGAGAGGCGTATTTTTATACACAGAATTCCACGACGTCGTTTCTGTCAGCTTACCGACTTGTTGAAACGTTGGCCCGCCAAAATGTCCCATTGAATTTGGATGATCTTTCTAAACATACTAATCACACCGATTCACACGTCTCACCACCCTTGATATCGTGATTTTTTATTTACACCTCGAAATGACAGTTTTGCCCTTCTGGATTTAACGATTGAAATTACAAAAACTGAATAAAAAGGGCTCTTGAAGAAAAAGGTCGTTTACTGGGTGTTTAGACAAACAATGAGATTTTGAGAGTTGGGTTTGATTTTCGATATATACTAGGGATACTAGATCTTTTGCTAACATAGGCTTACTAAATTGATATGTAGCTTATTCATTGTAAAAAAAAATAATAATTAATTAAGAGAAATGTAATAAGTACCAATGAATGATCTACACATTAGTTTAGCAAGCATCTGTTAGTAAAAGATTTAATATTTTTAGCATTTCTCTTGATTTTCTTTTCGAACATTTGGGTTGCGATTCTTTGTACAAAAACTATTCAAAATGATGTGGGGTCCGATATGTTTCATCCCTATGTTTTTTGCTTAACTTAGGTAAGTGGTAACAAAGCTGATCTTATGTAAATCACTAGGGACTTCAGGTGTTCTAACTGACATAATCAAAACAAAATTCACACCCTTGAAGAACCCATGCCTCTTGATCTCAACAGAACCCTTCAAGCTCCAAATTCTCTTTTGGGGATTCTTCACCAAGAGCTTGCTTATGAGATCTTGAACTTTAACCATCTCTTCAAATTTGTTGCTGTTGCCAACACCAATATTTTAAAATACTAGCCGTTGTTTAAGGATGTTGATGAGGGTTTTCTTATTGTTTTCGCCTTTGAAAGGTGTCCCGCCGTACAACATTGCATACAAAAACACCCCTACAATCCACCAATCGACTGCACTGAAAATGTATAGATTGGACACCATGGGATTTTCCATGCTCATGGGCATGAAGACACAATCATTACTAGATTTTCATCTGGTAAGCTAAACTTGACGGTCTTCAAAGGTCAGATTCTCTCTTGGCAGGTTACATCTTGCATGACCTTTATAAAGTTCTGTAAAGCTTTTAATGCCCCAACACAACAAGAAGAAAAAGAAGCCAAGGCAAAATGCCTTGGATGATTGTGTTATATGTGATATGGTTAGTTGAACAACCACTTTCCTCCATTTTCTCAAATAGCTCCTCACTTCATTTAGTAGACCTCTTTGCAAAGCCCTTTGATCATTATATTATAAGTTGGAACATTCGGTTGCAAACCTCTGGTAGGAAGACTACTAAACATTCCTCTTGTTATTGTTAGTTTCCCAGCATTACACATACTGTCAATCAAGATGTTGAAAATCACAATATTAAGGTCTAACATTTTGTATTCCATTTCTTGAAATAATGTCATTGCCTCTGAAAAGTGAAAATTCTTACACGACCCATCTAACGAAATAGCACAGGTTTGGAGATTTGGAAGTTGGCCACAACTTTGCATTGCATGGGGTAACTCTAATGCAATTTTAGGTATCCCAACTTGGCAAAACCCAAACAATTTAAGTATATAATGTACTCCAAACAATATAAAAACATAGCCATTGTCCGAACACACTATTAAACACTGAAAAATAAATAGGGTTAAATACTAAAAACCCCCTTAAGATTTGAACTCTTTATTTTTTGCCCCATAGGTTTTCATTTTTATCACATGATGTACCTGTAATTTTCATAAAGCGGAAGATGGTACCTCCGTTAAAATTCTGTCCCAAACTTAATGGAACGTCACGTCAACACCAATCAAATTGTGTCACGTGTCCTATAATTAATTTTTTTTATTTTTCTTGTTAAAAAAATATTAAAAATATTAAAAAATAAAATTTTTTTTTTCAAAAAAAGAAAAGAAAAAGAAAATTAAAAATTTTGGGGCTGGCCACCCCCTTGGGCCATGGGTGGAAGGTGGAAGTCGCAGATCTGTAGCTGTGGAAGGTGGGCATCGCCAGTGCGAAGGGTGGGCATCTTCGATCTGGTGCAGTGGGTGGGCGCATCTGATGCCCTAAACATCATGGCTATCATGATCTCTTCATGTTAGATTAAAGTTTCCTTACCTATGTATTTATTTGAATTCCAATTGTACAGAGATCCAATGAAATGCTGGTTCTCTATATAAATGAAATGCTATCAACGTGCTTTCAAAATCAAATATTGCACAAATAATTTTTGCCCCTTAATAATTGATTTGGAAATACCTAGTGATAAAAGCAAATAGAAAGATCTGCAGTAGCCATGACCAAGGCGTCTCCAGCTTTGGAGAAAACAGAGTTTTAATAAAGGATTATTTTTTTACAAGTGAACAAACCCACCACCCAAGACTGCTCCCAGTGTAAAGTCTCAAACCCAAACACAACCTCAGGAAGAAAAAAAAGATCGAAAGAAGTACAATTAGTTCGGCAGATCTTAAGAAACTACCAGAACCTTTGAGGGTGGTTTCGGCCACCCCTAGGCTCCTTGGGGGTGGCCAAATCCCAAAAATTTTAATTTTTTTTTTCTTTTTTATTTTGAAAAAATAATTTTTTAAAAAATCAAAAACTTAATTATATGACACGTGGCACAATTTGATTGGTGCTGACATGGCGTTCCGTTAAGTTTTGAACGAAATTTTAACGGAGGTACCATCTCCGTCTTTATGAAAACTACTGGTACCTCTTATGATAGAAATGAAAACCTAGGAAGCAAAAAATAAAGAGTTCAAATCCTAAGGAAGTTTTTAGTATTTAACCCAAATAAATAAATAAATATGTCAAAATATTTGCTCGATACATCACATACTCTAAACATCCAGAAGAATGGTCCAACAAAGCAACCAAAATGAAAATATGTCCAAATAACCCTTCAAAAACCATCACCGAAGGAGCTCTTGTGTATCCTCATCCTCAGACTCACCCTCATCCTCATTTGGATTGTTACCTGCCCAATCAGAATGTTTTCAATACGTTTTATAAGATATCTTATAAATAAGTAAATGAAAATACTAGAGTTGATGGACAACTTTTAACATTTTCTTGAATCAGACATAAATCTAACATGTATTGACATTTAAAGTCATATAATTACAATTGATTGAAAAATAAAGGCAACTTTGAGTTGGCTTTCCAAAAAATTTTCAGAGTAGTACAATTCTGAATACATTGTTATGTGTCTAGTTGAAGGAATTTCAGGATTAGAATTGAATGACTTAGAGATATTAAATTAGAAGTGGTTTATTCCCGTTAGTCTTTTACTTCCATTAGAATTAGGATTTGAATGTTAGAGATAATATGTTATCATATTAAGAGTGGTTTATTCTAGTTAGTCTTTTAAAAGTGGTTTAATTTCTTAATAATTACATTTCCAGAATAGTATAATTCTGTACACATCTACCAGTACCATTAGGATTCTTCAATGCTATTAATAAGGCCAAAGTAAATTTATGGCGACCAGTAACCAGCAACTAGCAAGTATTCTTTTTCTTTTTCTTTTTTTCCCTCCTTATTTCCCTTTCTGATCAACCATAAAGCAATTAACGTTTCAAAGTTCACACTCTTGGATCTATTTCTTGACAACATGCGAGAATTCAATTACCAAGAAATGCAGTTTAGAGATCAAAGAAGCTGAACTTCTAATTATATAAGCTCACTCACCTAATATTTCAAATTGCAGGTTGCTTGGAATGCCACGTTAACAATTACCACTTACATTTCTACGTGTCATATGGACATGAAGAAAGGAGGCCTAGGATTCTTCGATTTATCTTATCAAAATCTATCTTTCTTATTACTTTTCAGGCATGAAACAGCTGCTGCAGATTGCTGAAAGTATGGACAAGTCTTGGTTTGGATGTGGATGGTTTGAGCTTGTCGGTATGCAGTCTTAATCCAATATTCTCTTTGTGTGAAAGTGACACACCGGTAATCCTTTCATTATATTTCTAAATTCTCTAATGTGGATAAAGTCAATACAATCAGGTCAAGTCAATTCAAGTTTCACACTAAAATTCTAGACTTCTAAGATTCAAATAATGAAATGAATTGCAACTTCAACTTTCATGGCATACAAAGAAAGAAAAATTCTAGTCCACCGGACTACAATTTAGAAGGGAAGTGTTGAAGGACAACTAATTAGACAAGTGAACAACAAACAAGAGGTTAAAAATGATGAACTGGAAAACAGCAGAAATCCACCAGCCAGCAAAAAGCATTTTACAAGAATTAGGCACCAAACTGTATTGGTGATCACAACACATGTTTAAGGACCGAATTAAACAGTTAATTAATAAACAAATTAACTAAAAAAACATATGAACTCAACCAAAATCAAAATAATTGAAATAATTACTTCTAATTCCTTAGTAACTTACCATCACCTTGGTGACTAGCCATCGATGATCTCGGTCGTCCTGCTGGGGAGTCCAGGTCAACAGTGTTCTGTCCCCAGGCCCGTATAAAACATACATCTTGGTCAATGACTGTTTGGTTCATCTATTTGAGTAGTACTAAATTTCGACTGAAGAAAGTTAAGAAAAGTGAGGGGAGCTTTTGTGGGGCGGTGGACATGCAATGAAGCAACTGCAATTTAATTCGAGGTTTCCAATCCTTTTTCTCAAAAATAGGCCTGAGAAACACGAGTACCTGGACACGAACTATAGTAGGACAGCTTCTTATTGTCTCCAAGCTAGATTTTTCTGTAAGAGTAGCAATATTAGGGTTACTTGGTCATTACATCAGTGAGGATACATCATACTGTAAATAAATAAATGAGCATTAACAAGTCTCACTATCAATGTTGTTTTTGTTATTGAAAAAAAAAAAGGTACCAGCACTTGAATCTACTATCATGAGCTTCAAATTAAGGGGCCATAAATCAGCAAATGATTAGTAGTTTTCTTGTTTAATCTTCTCCATAATGAAACATCTTCATTGTAACTTCAGTCAAACCCAACAATAAAAACTAAACATCTGAAGCCCACACCAAAGGCCAACCCACCTGTAAGCCTTAGAGAGAATCATAATAGACAACAACTCCAACCAAACACCTGCTATATGACGTAGTTCGATTACAATAAACAAAACTCACATACACTCGAGGGTTCACCGAAGTCTATCATAACAACGATACATTTGTTTTATCATCATATTCCTATTGTTAAAGTAATATGATTAAGTGATTAAATTTGCATCTTCCAATTAGCTTAAGTTTTTGGGACAACTGGTAATTTATGTGGTATCAAAGCCTACCACAGGACAAATGAGGCTCACATTACTTACCTCGTGACAATGACTAGAAAAAATACCTCCATGCACGTGAGAGAGGGTGTTGAGAAATAATCTCACATTGCCTGTGAAGAAGACTTTTGGCATGTTTATAAGGAATAAACAACCCTCTCCTATTGAACCGGTTTTATGAGATGAGTTAGGCCCATGAATTTCTTATTGGCAAGTAATTTAACACCTATTATGGAATATTTATCACATAAATGAAAAATTAATTTAATTGATGAAACACTTGAATGTTTAATTTGGTGGCCAATACACATACAACCATCAAGAACCCCAAACTCCAAATGAACAATATTTTGCATAAAAAAAAAATGATTAAATAAATCATTAAGAAAACAATTTTAATTACAACACAAAGTTTAAGATAACAAAAGATGAATAGTACTACACAACAGTAGTCCAAAAGTCATAGAGACAAATATTACCTTAATGACTTGCAACAAATATGTTCGTACCTTACAAATTGACTTTGTAAATCTTGGAATATCAAATTTGTCATGCACGTTGAAGACCTAGAAATCTTTCACACGGATTTTAGAGAAAATTCTTGTAATGTTTTATCCGCCTGATTAGTAGTCAACAAGTCGATCAAAATGGTTACCATGGTTACATTTGCTGAGAACCCTTGTCAACCATCATTTGGAGATATTTCGCAGCCCATGATGTCTCATTATGTTGCAAGAAGCCTTTAATGATTGTGTTATAAGTGACATGGTCAGGTGAACAACCGCTCTCTTCCATTTTTTCAAATAGCTCACTCGCTTCAATTAGTAGACCCTCTTTGCATAGCCCTTTGATCATTATATTGTAAGTCCAAACATTAGCTTGCACACCTTTGGCAGGAAGAGCATTAAAGAGATCTCTTGCAGTAGTAAGTTTCCCAGCATTACACATACCATCAATCAAGATGCTGTAAACAACAATATCAAGGTCTAACTTTTTGTCTTCCATCGCTTGAAACAATGCCATTGCCTCTGGAAAGTGTAGATTCTTACAAAGGCCATCTAACAAAATAGCATAAGTTTGGACATTGGGATGTTGGCCACAACCTTGCATCTCATGGAGTAGCTCTAGTGCAATCTTAGGTCTCCCAACTAGGCAAAACCCACCAATAAGTGTATTGTAAGTGACAAAATCGGGAATCATGCCATTGTTAGTCATTTCACGGAAAATACTCATTGCCTCATCTATTCTTCTGTTTTCACAATATCCGTGGATCAATATGTTATAGCTAACAATAGAAGGTGAACAACCCTTCCGAGCCATCGTATTAAATACTTTGACAGCTTCATGCATTCTATTTTGCAAACAGTAACCCTGAATTAAAGAACTGTAAGTGACAACATTTGGCTGAATTCTTTTACTTATCATTTCAGATAAAAAGTTTAAAGCCTCAGTTACCAGTTTGTCCTTACATAAACTATCAATGATTGTACTATACATCACTACATCAAGTTCAAGATTTCTTTCTTGCATCTTTCTAAACCACCCAATAGCTTCATTGGTCTTGCCTATTTTACACAAACAATTAATTATCGTTCCGTAGGTAACTGTATTAGGTTTGTAGCCTATCTTCCCCATTTTGTTAACCAGCTTCACAGCTTCAACAATTTTACTCTGAAGACAAAGCCCCTTAACAAGGGTGTTTAGAATTATACAATTTAGTTGAAAACCAAGTTTCAAAATTCTTGCTAAGATAGAGAAGCCGACATCCACCCTGTTCAAATGGCAAAAACAATTAGTCAAAACCCTTAGAGTACAAACGTCAGGAGCAATTCCTCACTGTTCCATTTTTTTAATCAGAGTAATAATAGTCGAGTGATGCTTCATTCTTGCGATTGCACCCAGCAATTGATTAAAATCCACAATGGAAGGCAAAGGGTGCATGTGAAGCATTCTATCAAAGACGCCCAAGGCATCATCAAGATTCCTAAAGCTCCGAAATCTGCACCTATCTCTCACAGATTTCAAGAATTGATTGGGGCTTTCCACATTATCTCTACCACTATTCGTAGAACTAAAACTACGATAATAATAATAATGAAAATTTACAGCAAGGAAAGAAAGCCTTACATGAGAATAATGATTGAAGAAGAAAGCAAGAGAGTTTGTAGACTTAGCAGCGGTACCCATTTCCGGAGGAAGAGGATGTAGTGGGAATAGAAAGAAGCAGAAGAAGGAGATCTGATGACGGCTGAAGAGAAATGACCGTCGATTTCCGCTTTCACAATCTCCCAAGACGTTCTGAAGATGGGAGGGTCAGGGTTCTTATACGGTATACCCACTTACAAAGCCATACAAAGCACACGTGTCATATCATAGTTTTAGTTTTACACCTTGTATCTTTTCAAAAAAAAAAAAGTTTTACACCTTGTAAGGACAGTTTTGCCCTTATGGATCTAACGAGTGCTATGAGAACAATGAGGGGAAAAAAAAAAAAACTCTTGTTTTTGTCTCTCCTTTTCTCTCTTTTCTCTCTTGTATGCATTGTAAGAAGGATATAAATTTATTACAAATTGGCTTGTAAAAATGCCAACAAATTGATCTCCATTTGATTTGCTTGTATTTTCAGCTCTGTGTCTTTCATTTTTCTTTTTAATCTATTTTTCAGGAGAGTAAGTTTCTATGCTTTCTTTTTTTTTTTTTCAAGTGTTCTGTCCTCAGGCCGGTATAAAACATACATCTTGGTCAATGACTGTTTGGTTCATCTATTTGAGTAGTACTAAATTTCGACTGAAGAAAGTTAGGAAAAGTGAGGGGAGCTTTTGTGGAGCAGTGGACACGCAATGAAGCAACTGCAATTTGGTTGGAGGTTTCCAATCCTTTTTTCTCAAAACAGGCCTGAGAAACGTGAGTATCTGGACACGAACTATAGAAGGACAGCTTCTTATGGTCTCCATTTTTCTGTAAGAGTAGCAATATTAGGGTTACTTGGAAATTATATCTGTGAGGATACATCATACTGTAAA